>NC_091994.1:62609434-62699356 GCF_044704955.1 Pristiophorus japonicus | reverse complement strand
ATCCAATGAGTCCCACTTCCTCAGCGACATTGCCACTTCAATATCAAACCCACTGCCCTGAGCTTAAACATGGCCCATAACGTGACACAGCTTCTTTATACAGTGACAGTGCTGGTTACTTACTGCATCCAAATTCATCAGAGCGATCCGGGCAATCGGGCTCCTCATCACACTGGTAACTGGCAGGGATACACAGCCGGGTCACAACACACACGAACTGCTCGGGGGCACACATATCACCGGGGCCTTTGGTTGCTGCAGTGGGCAGAGCACACAGTTACTGCAATTCATTTGCTCACAACTCTCCCCGTACACGCTTTATAACCTCCCCGTACAGCCTGAACATGCTTTATAAACTCGCTGTACACCCGAACACACTTTGTAACTTGCCCTCTGAGGGAAACATAAATATTATAAACAAAACAAACAGTTACACGGCTCTCCAGCGGATAGAGCCAGCTTTAACTTTGCAAGTCAGAAAATGTCCTTAAATGTTCCCGATGTTGGGGAAGTCCAGAACCAAGGGACACAGTCTAAGGATAAGGGATAGGTCATTTAGGACTGAGATGAGGAGAAACTTCTTCACTCAGAGAGTTGTTAACTTGTGGAATTCCCTGCCGCAGAGAGTTGTTGATGCCAGTTGACCAACCATGATCTTACTGAATTGCGGTGCAGGCTCGAAGGGCTGAATGGCCGACGCCTGCACCTATTTTCTATGTTTCTATAAGAACATACATCCTGCCAGCTCGGTCTAATTGCAGATTTGGGTCTAATATACGAACGGCCACCTGCTACTGATCCCTTCCAGATTCAGCGGTTCACTTGGGTCCCAAGGTTCGACATTTATTAGCTAGACTTTCATATTCATTGTCTAGATTTTCCAATTTTAACAATTTGCACTAAAATAATCGGGACTGACTATTTGTGCTGTATATTTTCTGTTGAGTTCCCACTCCCGATGCCTCCCGCCCGAACCGCAAGTACAACCCTCAACCCTGCAATCAGTCCGCGAGCCTTCGAACAACCCGGGGGGGAGGAGCGAGAGCTCGGGGGGGGAAAGAGGGCTTGGGGAGGGGAAGAGAGCTTGGGGGGGGGGGGGGGAGAAAGAGAGCTTGGGGGGGGGAGGGGGGAGAAAGAGAGCTTGGGGGTGTGGGGGGGGAAGAGGCTGAGGTGAGTAGAGAGACTGGGTGAGGGGGAAGAGAGAGACGGGGAGAGGAGGAGGAGACGGGGAGACAGGGAGAGGGGGAAGGGAGAGACAGGGAGAGGGGGAAGGGAGAGACAGGGAGAGGGGGAAGGGAGAGACAGGGAGAGGGGGGAAGGGAGAGACAGGGAGAGGGGGAAGGGAGAGACAGGGAGAGGGGGAAGGGAGAGACAGGGAGAGGGGGAAGGGAGAGACAGGGAGAGGGGAAGGGAGAGACAGGGAGAGGGGGAAGGGAGAGACAGGGAGAGGGGAAAGGGAGAGACAGGGAGAGGGGAAAGGGAGAGACAGGGAGAGGGGAAAGGGAGAGACAGGCGGGGAGAGGGGGAAGGGCGAGACGGGGAGAGGGGGAAGGGCGAGACGGGGAGAGGGGGAAGAGACAGGCGGGGAGAGGGGGAAGAGACAGGCGGGGAGAGGGGGAAGGGCGAGACGGGGAGAGGGGGGAAGGGCGAGACGGGGAGAGGGGGAAGGGCGAGACGGGGAGAGGGGGAAGGGCGAGACGGGGAAGCGAGAGATGGGGAGAGGGGGAAGGGAGAGACGGGGAGAGGGGGAAAAGAGAGACAGGGTGGGGGATCGGATGGGAGAGAGGTTCTTCCAATACAGAAGTCATGGCACTGTTGACTTCATACCCAATACACATGCTAACAATCCGCACACAATGCCCCATCTATGGCGGAGGGAAGGGGGGAGGCAGCACTTGCGCTGGTGTAAGGACTTCAACTGGGGGAGGCAGCACTTGCACTGGGGGGGCAAGGGACTTCAACTGGGGGAGGCAGCACTTGCGCTGGGGTAAGTGACTTTGGCTGGGACGTGGTGGCTTCTGGGCAATCTATCCTCTGTGACTGTTGGAAGTTAAAGTGGATCGAGTTACAATTTGCGAAGTCAGTGAGAACTTGGGCTGGGTGGTTCCAATTACACATCCCAGAGAAACTTCAGGGAGTGGCTTATCCTCCAAGGGGACCAATCAGAGACAAAGAGCGGCCATTTTTACAGTACAAATAAACGCGTCCAAAATAATATTGATGAAAAACTCTGGGCCCGAATGTGCCTGTGCCTCTCTGTGGGAGTGAGGCAGGCCAGTCACAGTGGTCGATGCTTGTTGCATCGGGCTGTAAGTTACAGTTCACCATCAGCACAAGCACTGACCCGGGACAGAGCCGGTTCTGGAGTCAGGCTCACCCATACGTTCAGATAATGCGCTGGGAACCCGCGACACTGCCGCCTGCCTGCACACTCACACCCGGGCCTCAACCAACATCGACAGGAAATAACAAGACATTTGCCCGCCATAGATTTCTGCGAATGCAGTAAGAGCAAATCACTTCCAATTAATTACGTGTGGTTTAATTAGCATCTTATGACAGTAACCCAGTTACCCCGATCCAAACTGTGCCCAAGCCCAGCGACGCTTCACACAACCCAGCTGACAAAGCAAGGCGTGCCAACATGCAATCCGTCTCTGGGCGGGGTAGATATCCGAGTGGCACACTGCGCTTACTTACGGCAGTATTCCTCGTCGGAATTGTCTCCACAGTCATTGTCGCCGTCACAGCGCCACAGCTTGAGGGCACAGCGCCCGTTCCGACACTTGAACTCGTTGGGCTCACAGGGCGAAGGTGTTCCTGGGAAGGGAAAGTCACAAAGGAAAACTCAGTTTGCCTCTTCCATTCCAAAGCAATGCCCGAGTCCTGCTTTTCAAACATTGCCTGACAATATAATTAGATCTGTTGCTGGATGCCCCTGGCGTTGCCCCTGGAAACCAAGGCAACCTCCAGCTCCCCGGGTGACACCATTGGTGTCGCCATGGCAACCTGCCGCTTCTCGCGCTGAGCGTGCACCATCTACTGGTAGATGTGTGCAACTGCAGGTGTGACTGTGTGTCACAGAATGGCAATGGCCAAATAAGGAGTGTGTGACACACAAACCAACTTTAATATATTGTACAGATTTATGGCAATAAACATGGGAAGAATAATTGGGCTCCCTCAAATTGATCAGTCGCTAAGTGGAGCGTTGTGGTGTGGTGAGATACTGAGTAGACAGAGCACGACAATGCCAGCTTCAATCCCTGACACACACACACACACACAGAGTGGATCTCAGCTCAGGGTAGCAGTGGGGTCACTAAAATCTGCCTCAGTATCCTGGGGCTAAAGGGGGAAACAAATTAACTGGAGACTATTTCTTTCCCTGTCCGAAAGCGGAATCCAGGTCGAAGATCAGCTCGAGGGGCCGAATGGCCTACTCCTGCTCCTAATCTTTATGTTTTATTCAGTGAGGCCTGTTGCAAAGTTGTGTGTAGACAGAGTGAGAGGAGAGGATCAAACCTAGCTGTGATGGCCCTCATGGTCGACTAGCCTGGTGATACTCCTGAGCAGGGTTACTTGAATGAGGTAGCAGAGCGTTCCTGCCAACCACAGCACAGCACCCACCCCAGCCTGAATTACTGCCATCCATCAGATGAGACATTAAATCTAGACCCCATCTGCCAGTTTAGGTAGCCAGAACACTTCCCATTGCACGTTTCAAAGCTAAGCAGAGGAATTTTCCTAATTTCCTGGCCAATACCCCTCAACCATTACAACTAAAAGCAGATTAACTGCTCACTCAGCTCTTGGTGCTCATGGGATCTTAAGTGTGGAAGGAATGGCGCCCCATGTGCAGTCTAACAGCAGTGACTACACGGCACGTCATTCACACTGTAAGGACAGGAGAGGTGAATCATAGAACAGGTACAGCACAACCCATTCGGCCCGTCGAGCCCGTGCCGGCTCTCTGCAAGAGCACCTCCGCTAGTCCCACTCCCCCGCCCTTTCCCCGGAGCCCTGCAAATTTTTCTCTTTCAGGTACTTATCCAACTCCCTTTTGAAAACCACCCTCTCAGGCCGTGCATTCCAGATCCTAAAATGTAAAATGGTTTTTTCTTAAGTCGCCTTTGGTTTTTCTGCCAATCACCTTAAATCTGTGTCCTCTGGTTCTCGACCCTTCCACCGATGGGAACAGTTTCTCTCTATCTACTCTGTCTAGACCCCTCATGATTTTGAACATCTCGATCAAATCTCCTCTCAACCTTCTCTGCTCCAAGGAGAACAAGCCCAGCTTCTCCAGTCTCTCCACGTAACTGAAGTCCCTCATCCTGGGAACCATTCTTGTAAATCTTTTCTAAGGCTGTCACATCCTTCCTAAAGTGCGGTGCCCAGAATTGGACACAATCCTCCAGTTGAGGCCAAACCAGTGTTTTATAAATGTTCATCATAATGTCCTATGCCTCTATTTATGAAGCCCACAATCCAGTGTGCTTTTGTAACCACTTTCCCAACCTGCCCTACCACCTTCAGCGAGTTGTGCCCATATACCCCCAGGTCTCTCTGTCCCTGCACCCCCTTTAGAATTGTACCCTTTAGTTTATAGTCCCTCTCCTCGGTCTTCCGACCAAAATGTATCATGTCACACTTTTCTGCATCTGCCACGTGTCCGTCCATTCTACCAGCCTGTCTGTGTCCTCTTGACATCCATCACTATCCCCCTCACCATTCACTATATTTCCAAGTTTTGTGTCATCTGCAAATTTTGAAATAATGTTCTGTACACCCACATCATTGATATAAATCAGGAAAAGTCACAGTACTGACCCCTGGGGAACACCACTGTATACCTTCCTCCAGTCCGAGAAACAACCGTACACCACTTCTCTCTGTTCCCTGTCACTGAGCCAATTCCGTATCCATGCTGCCTCTGTCCCTTTTATTCCACGGGCTTCAACTTTGCTGCAAGCCTTTTATGTGGCACTTTATCAAATGCCTTTTTCAAATCCAAAAGGCCATATAAATGCCAGTTCTTTCAGGACTGGAGAGAAACAGAATGGTCTGGCTGTGCCTGGACAATTTTTAAGTATACATTCGTCAAACGCTGTTTTCAAAAGGCCTGAGGGGGAGGGGTTTTTGACCTTCGAACTCACCCAACATCTTATCTCAGGCTCTCAGCGTCCCATGTATTTATTCAAAGCTGCCAGGAAGTTAGATAACGGGCAGATCTCCAATTACCCATCGTTTGTTTAAACTCAGTCTCTGACAGTCTTTCCGGGTGAGCAAGAAATGACTGTATTTTGGAAGGGCAACTGGGAGTGCAGCACAGAATGGAAGGTTCAGGAGATGGGCAACTCAATCAGAGATGCTCAAATTATTAATCAACATCTTGTTAAGCAACTTCATTTATATAACGCCTTTAACGTAGTAAACGTCCCAAGGTGCTTCACACGAGTGTTATAAAACAAAATTTGACACCGAGCCACATAAGGAGAGATTAGGACAGGTGACCAAAAGCTTGGTCAAAGAGGTAGGTTTTATGGAGCATCTTAAAGGAGGAAAGAGAGGTAGAGGGGCAGAGAGCTTCGGGCCTAGGCAACAGAAGGCACGGCCACCGATGGTGGAGTGATTAAAATCGGGGATGCTCAAGACAGCAAATACTTTGAAGACAGCAATTCATGCTAAAGTTCATCCCACAACAGCAGCAGCCACGCCTTTGTACACCACAGAACCCATGAGCCTGGACAATAATATCACTGGGGTATTCAACCATCACAGCATAGCCTGATCCTGGCCCTGGCCCAATGTGCGTACATGGAGACTTCCAATAATGGCTCATTGTAACTAGCAGGTGTCAGAGGTTACAAACTTAGCAGTGGGAATCATGGCCAACGTTCTGCTCTTTAGCTTGGGCACACCACAGCACATGGACACTTCTCCACTACTGCTTATTTGCCAGTAGATTGCAACATTTAATAACTTCATCCAAAAGCAATGTGTTGTTCCCGGCTTAGTTTGAAAAACAGCTACAAAAATAAATAGAAACATGCCAAAAGTTCTCTCCGCCTTGGAGCAGGGCCAGACGTGCTCCAGATATTCGGCTGCAGATACGTACCACAGTCCAGCTCATCGCTTCCATCAGTGCAATCTTTTTCCCCGTCGCAGAGATAGTCCCGGGGGATGCACTGCCCGTTCTGACACACAGCTTCATCTATCGGGCAGGGTCTGAGCACATCGGCAATGGTAGGGGCGGGTGCTGCAGTGAGCAGGGGCCTTGGCGTCCGCCTTGCCGGTCCAACTGTAATAAATGCAGGCCTTGTTGTGGGGGCCGGCGTCCTCGGCCGAATGGTTGGGGCGCTGGAAACTGTCCCAATTATATCTCCTGTGGGTTCCGAAAAAGTAAAATGCAGATGTGAGAACCCAATCATTTTAGTGGCCGCTGAGAGCCCATTATGGCAAACTCTTTTCTGACAGGAGCAGGAAAGTTATTAAAAGTTTTGCGCTGATACTCTCCCCTTCGACACGGCTGATATTTTACCCGTGTGAAACTATCAATTGTGTCCATGGCGAAAGTAGCATAAAACGGGTGATTGCAAATCGGGCACCCATTTTACAGCCAAAACTTCCCTGGCATTGGTTTGAACTGAGCGGGATGTGAGCCAGGCCGGCGATTGGTCATCGCCGGACCCAACACTCGGTTACATGCTCATTGTCCACCGGCAACTGTGAACGAGCACGGGGCGATGTGGCGACAGGAAGGTGCCAAAGTCTTGAGGTTATCTCTTGTCTTTTGAAAGGCACTATTTGGGAGGGAGCGGGCGAGTGCTCAACTTGTAAAAGCGTACTATAACGTTGAGAGAAAATAAATTTTGAATAGAAATGACAGAAAGTTGAGGCCACAGGTCCCCTACACGAGGCATATTCCCCTCCCTCAGTGACGGGCTGATCATAGGGTTTACAGACCAGCAGCAGCAGACGTGGGAAGGTGGAGGTCGGAATACTGAGGGAGCTTTCCTTGCCGGTGGGTACAGATCACTTGTAGAGCTCGTCAATCAAGTCTACTGCAAGTCCTCCCGATATCTCAGTCTGGTTCACCACGACGTCCAAGTGTGTGGTGAGCAGTAGGTGGCACCACTGAGCAACCACCCACAGTTTAACCAATCAAGGGAGGCCGGAGGATGATATCCAAGATGGCATTGGCAAGTTGGCACAAGAATACTTTCAATATTTTAAATGAAAAATCAAACTCAAAACCAAGCAAATGCCAGTGGGCACTGTGGACTGTAGAACTGAAGTAATCTTGGGAGAGCAGCAAGAAGACGCAATGTCTGGGCCACTGGACCAGTGTCACCACCCAGTGCAACCACCCAGCGTCACCACCCAGTGCAACCACCCAGCGTCACCACCCAGTGCAACCACCCAGCGTCACCACCCAGTGCAACCACCCAGTGCAACCACCCAGTGCAACCACCCAGCGTCACCACCCAGTGCAACCACCCAGTGTAACCACCCAGCGTCACCACCCAGTGCAACCACCCAGTGCAACCACCCAGCGTCACCACCCAGTGCAACCACCTAGTGCAACCACCCAGTGCAACCACCCAGTGCACCACCCAGTGCAACCACCCAGTGCCACCACCCAGTGTCACCACCCAGTGTCACCACCCAGTGTAACCACCCAGTGTAACCACCCAGTGCAACCACCCAGTGTCACCACCCAGTGCAACCACCCAGTGTCACCACCCAGTGCAACCACCCAGTGTCACCACCCAGTGCAACCACCCAGCGTCACCACCCAGTGCAACCACCCAGCGTCACCACCCAGTGCAACCACCCAGTGCACCACCCAGTGCAACCACCCAATGCAACCACCCAGCGTCACCACCCAGTGCAACCACCCAGTGCAACCACCCAGTGCAACCACCCAGTGCAACCACCCAGCGTCACCACCCAGTGCAACCACCCAGCGTCACCACCCAGTGTAACCACCCAATGCAACCACCCAGTGCAACCACCCAATGCAACCACCCAGTGCAACCACCCAGTGCAACCACCCAGTGTCACCACCCAGTGTCACCACCCAGTGCAACCACCCAGCGTCACCACCCAGTGTCACCACCCAGTGTAACCACCCAGCGTCACCACCCAGTGTAACCACCCAGCGTCACCACCCAATGCAACCACCCAGTGTAACCACCCAGCGTCACCACCCAGCGTCACCACCCAATGCAACCACCCAGTGCAACCACCCAGCGTCACCACTCAGTGCAACCACCCAGCGTCACCACCCAGTGTCACCACCCAGTGCAACCACCCAGTGCAACCACCCAATGCAACCACCCAATGCAACCACCCAGCGTCACCACCCAGTGCAACCACCCAGTGCAACCACCCAGTGCAACCACCCAGTGCAACCACCCAGCGTCACCACCCAGCGTCACCACCCAGCGTCACCACCCAGTGTAACCACCCAGTGTAACCAGGGCAACAAGTTAACCGTTGCCATGTGCTCAGTGTCTCTGTGATGTTGCACACCCGAACCTGCTGGCAACAATCTTTATTAAACTCCATGCACTGGCACTTCACCCCCCTCCCCATGGCCCCATCCCACACCCGGCCCCCATGGCCCCATCCCACACCCGGCCCCCCTCCCCTCCCCCACCCAGCGACAGGCCGGGTGGCCCATAGGGTCTTTCCCCGTCCATCCCAGCGTACGTTACTGTGACTGAAAGCCATTGCCGAGCGTTCCCCTGGTTCCCACTCCATTCCTGTGAGTGGAATTTAGAGTTAACGCTAAAGGCCTTTGGTCGGCCTTGACCATTGGGACAGGACAGCCGCAGGAAGCTGTGCCGCAGGGTTACTGTTGTGGTGGGCACTGTCCCCCCCATCATGGCCAAGATTGGCACCGCCCCAAGTCACACCGGCCCAGCGCCCCACGTGGCCCAGCAGCCCCAGCGCCGGTGTAATAAATGCCAAGCTCCCCCACATTGGTGCTTACCACAGTTGTCTTCATCAGACATGTCGCTGCAATCAGCCCTCAAGTCGCAGTGATAATCGAGTGGGACACACTCGCCCGACCCACAGGCAAATTCATTGGCAGCACACTGGCGAGGGAGAGGGATCACATCTAAACACAAGGGCACAATAAAACCCATTGAAACTAAACAAATGGCAGCATTTACTACAACACGCCAACAGCCGCAGATACCCGTCAGCTTGGGTAAGTGGACAGCGATCTTACGGCAGGCGGAAGGTTGCGGCTTCAATGCCACATGGTGTAGGTCAACGCGTGTGTCTGGGAAGTTTCAGTGCAGTACTGAGGGAGTGCCGCACTGTCGGAGGGGCAGTACTGAGGGAGCGCCGCACTGTCGGAGGGGCAGTACTGAGGGAGCGCCGCACTGTCGGAGGGGCAGTACTGAGGGAGCGCCGCACTGTCGGAGGGGCAGTACTGAGGGAGTGCCGCACTGTCGGAGGGGCAGTACTGAGGGAGTGCCGCACTGTCGGAGGGGCAGTACTGAGGGAGTGCCGCACTGTCGGAGGGGCAGTACTGAGGGAGTGCCGCACTGTCGGAGGGGCAGTACTGAGGGAGTGCCGCACTGTCGGAGGGGCAGTACTGAGGGAGCGCCGCACTGTCGGAGGGGCAGTACTGAGGGAGCGCCGCACTGTCGGAGGGGCAGTACTGAGGGAGTGCCGCACTGTCGGAGGGGCAGTACTGAGGGAGTGCCGCACTGTCGGAGGGGCAGTACTGAGGGAGCGCCGCACTGTCGGAGGGGCAGTACTGAGGGAGCGCCGCACTGTCGGAGGGGCAGTACTGAGGGAGCGCCGCACTGTCGGAGGGGCAGTACTGAGGGAGTGCCGCACTGTCGGAGGGGCAGTACTGAGGGAGCGCCGCACTGTCGGAGGGGCAGTACTGAGGGAGTGCCGCACTGTCGGAGGGGCAGTACTGAGGGAGTGCCGCACTGTCGGAGGGGCAGTACTGAGGGAGTGCCGCACTGTCGGAGGGGCAGTACTGAGGGAGTGCCGCACTGTCGGAGGGGCAGTACTGAGGGAGTGCCGCACTGTCGGAGGGGCAGTACTGAGGGAGTGCCGCACTGTCGGAGGGGCAGTACTGAGGAAGCGCCGCACTGCCGGAGGGGCAGTACTGAGGGAGTGCCGCACTGTCGGAGGGGCAGTACTGAGGGAGTGCCGCACTGTCGGAGGGGCAGTACTGAGGGAGTGCCGCACTGTCGGAGGGGCAGTACTGAGGGAGTGCCGCACTGTCGGAGGGGCAGTACTGAGGGAGTGCCGCACTGTCGGAGGGGCAGTACTGAGGAAGCGCCGCACTGCCGGAGGGGCAGTACTGAGGGAGTGCCGCACTGTCGGAGGGGCAGTACTGAGGGAGTGCCGCACTGTCGGAGGGGCAGTACTGAGGGAGTGCCGCACTGTCGGAGGGGCAGTACTGAGGGAGTGCCGCACTGTCGGAGGGGCAGTACTGAGGGAGTGCCGCACTGTCGGAGGGGCAGTACTGAGGAAGCGCCGCACTGTCGGAGGGGCAGTACTGAGGGAGCGCCGCATTGTTGCAGGTGCTGTCTTTTGGTCTGCAGCTCACCTGGATGGGAAAGAACCCTGGGCACTGTTCAAAGCAAAGCAGCAAGTTCCCCTGGTGTCCAGGCCTACCCCACCCACCCTCTGACCCACCCCCCCCCCCACCGACCCCCCTCCCACACCCTCTCACCGACCCCCCTCCCACCGACCCCCCCCATACCCTCCCTCCGACCCCCCTCCCACACCCTCTCACCGACCCCCCTCCCACCGACCCCCCCCATACCCTCCCTCCGACCCCCCCCCACACCCTCCCTCCGACCCCCCCCCCCACACCCTCCCTCCGACCCCCCTCCCTCCGACCCACCCCACCCACACACACACCCTCCGACCAGACCCCCCCCCCACACCCTCCCTCCGACCCTCACCCTCCGACCCACACTCCGCTCCCCCCCCCACACCCTCCGACCCACATCCCCCCCACACCCTCCGACCCACATCCCCCCCCACACCCTCCGACCCACATCCCCCCCCACACCCTCCGACCCACATCCCCCCCCACACCCTCCGACCCACATCCCCCCCCCACACCCTCCGAACCACATCCCCCCCACACCCTCCGACCCACATCCCCCCCCCACACCCTCCGACCCACATCCCCCCCCACACCCTCCGACCCACATCCCCCCCCACACCCTCCGACCCACATCCCCCCCCCACACCCTCCGACCCACATCCCCCCCCACACCCTCCGACCCACATCCCCCCCACACCCTCCGAACCACATCCCCCCCACACCCTCCGACCCACATCCCCCCCCCACACCCTCCGAACCACATCCCCCCCACACCCTCCGAACCACATCCCCCCCCACACCCTCCCTCCGACCCCCCTCCCTCCGACCCACCCCACCCACACACACACCCTCCGACCAGACCCCCCCCCCACACCCTCCCTCCGACCCTCACCCTCCGACCCACACTCCGCTCCCCCCCCCACACCCTCCGAACCACATCCCCCCCACACCCTCCGAACCACATCCCCCCCACACCCTCCGAACCACATCCCCCCCCCACACCCTCCCTCCGACCCCCCTCCCTCCGACCCCCCCCCACACCCTCCCTCCGACCCCCCTCCCTCCGACCCACCCCACCCACACACACACCCTCCGACCAGACCCCCCCCCCACACCCTCCCTCCGACCCTCACCCTCCGACCCACACTCCGCTCCCCCCCCCACACCCTCCGACCCACATCCCCCCCCCACACCCTCCGACCCACATCCCCCCCCACACCCTCCGAACCACATCCCCCCCACACCCTCCGAACCACATCCCCCCCCACACCCTCCGACCCACATCCCCCCCACACACCCTCCGAACCATATCCCCCCCCACACCCTCCGAACCATATCCCCCCCACACCCTCCGAACCATATCCCCCCCCACACCCTCCGACTCACATCCCCCCCCACACCCTCCGAACCATATCCCCCCCCACACCCTCCGAACCACATCCCCCCCACACCCTCCGAACCACATCCCCCCCCCACACCCCCGACACCCCCCCCGCCCCGCGCACCGTTCGCCCAAGCACCCTCCCCACCCCGCTCCCCCACCACCCCCCCCCCACCCCACAGAATAGGTCAGCTGCTCATTCACTGATTTGCTGACTGTGGGACGTTGCAGCGTGAAAATTCTTCAAAGGTAATAGGATGTAAATTGCTTTGAGGAGTCCGAAGGTACTTTCTTTATTTACCAGATGGTTCCAGGGCTGAGGGGTTGCAGTTACGTGGAGAGACTGGGGAAGGGGCTCAGGGGAGATTTAATGGAGGTGTTGAAAACACTGCGGGTTTGGTGAGGTACACAGACTGACATCACAGGCTCGCTGCTGATGCACACTGCTTGCTCAATGTTTGATGAAATATTGGGCTTGTATAGATCCACCAACTTCACTCGGGTGGCGCTAACCTTGAGCTGACCTAGCCGTAGCTGTGACACACCCTGTTCCGATCTCTGGACTTGCTGTAACGTGGTTGCTGTCTCCACACGTGTTACGCCTCCAGCCCCGATGGGCAAGCTTTATTCCTGAGCAGCTGTTCGCTGTACTTTGTATAGTTTACTTAATAAACTTTACAAAAACTTCCGGGCTTTCATATCTGGGGGTCATTATCTCCTGTTGGCTCACTAAATACTGCATTTCTCCAACGATTTGCTTCTCTCAGCTGCTTTGTGATGATTCATTAACTTTCCACGCGTTGGGGCAAGTTTTCAAAGTGAGTTTTGGTTTCTGTGCCAGTTTTTTCCGAGTGCCACTGTTCTCTGTGTCACTGAGTACTCTGACTTGGATCAGACTTTAAAGATCCATCGTTATGCAAACAGACCGTCTACAAGATGCACTGCAGCAACTCGCCAAGGCTTCTTCGGCAGCACCTCCCAACCTGTGACCTCTACTCCCTAGAAGGACAAGGGCAGCAGGCGCATGGGAACACCACCACCTCAACATTTCCCTCCCAGTCACACACCATCCTGACTTGGAAATATATCGCTGTTCCTTCATCGTCGCTGGGTCACAATCCTGGAACTCCCTCCCTAACAGCACTGTGGGAGCACCTTCACCACACGGTCTGCAGCGGTTCAAGAAGGCAGCTCACCACCACCTTCTCAAGGGGCAATTAGGGATGGGCAATAAATGCCGGCCTTGCACACATCCCAGGAATGAATAAAAAAAGATGCAGAGGCTCATATCATACAATTAGTATTGAATCAGAACTTGGATCGCAATTGTTGAAAATGTAGTTTGCAGTTTTCATTGTTTTCCCGAACGGACTTGTTCCTGCTTAACAAGATCATCATCGCCAATCTCAATTTCATCTTAACCATGAAATATTTGCTCTGCCCCTGGTAATGGGGTGGTTCAAGCATCGGTTAGCTGTTTCAGGAGACACAATGCAACCTCACGGATGGCCCATGTTCATCCCAAGCCTTCCCAATTGCTGGGGGAGGCACATATTGTAGAATAGGCCCCGGATCTGTGGGTTGGCTGCATTTCCAGGGCTTGCATGACAGTACGCCCAACGCTTCAAATGTTGCACCTTTTCTATCCTATCCCTTGTGAATCGTGCTGGTACAGTCAGTGAGTTACTCCCATTCTGACACCAAACAGCATCTGTTATTTCGCTTCAGAGCCACACAAGCGAGAGCGTCACTGAGCAGACATTTTAATTCTACACCTCAGCTGCCATTCAGAGAAAAACTTCCAAGGACTGCACCACTGAAGGAAAGCTGCAATTCAGCATGAGTACAGAATGCACACCACTAATGCAAGTGAGATCAGTGCATTCAGCAGATGCTGCACGTATATTGTGGACGCCTCCCACACTGGTGTCAGACCGTGGACAGAGCAACGCAGGCCGAGACCCTGGGGTGCCGGGGGTCTCACTTTCTGGCTGTCACTTCAGGCCTTCATACCCAATCTGCATATTGTTCAGCGTCGGTGCATCGGGCTCTAGCATTCCCCTCGCTAGCCCCTCCCTCGCTAGACCCGAGCCCCTCCCCCTCGCTAGCTCCAAGCCCCATCACCCTCGCTGGACCTGAGCCCCTCCCCCTCGCTAACCCTTCCACCTCCCCCCTCGTTAGCCCCTACCCCTCGCTAGAGCCTCCCCCCTCGCTGGACCCGAGCCCCTCGCTGGACCCGAGCCCCTCCCCCTCGCTAACCCCTCCCCCTCGCCCCTTGTTAGACCCGAGCCCCTCCCCCTCGCTAGCTCCAAGCCCTATCACCCTCGCTGGACCTGAGCCCCTCCCCCTCGCTAACCCTTCCACCTCCCCCCTCGTTAGCCCCTACCCCTCGCTAGACCCTCCCCCCTCGCTGGACCCTCCCCCCTCCCCCTCGCCCCTTGTTAGACCCGAGCCCCTCCCCCTCGCTAGCCCCAAGCCCCTCCCCCTCGCTGGACCCAAGCCCCCCCCCTCTAACCCCTCCACCCTCGTTAGCCCCTACCCCTCGCTAGCCCCTCCCTCCTCGTTAGACCCAAGCCCCTCCCCCTCGCTAGCCCCAAGCCCCTCCCCCCTCGCTGGACCCGAGCCCCTCCCCCTTTACTAGCCCCTCCCCCTCGCTAACCCCTCCCCCTTGTTAGACTTGAGCCCCTCCCCCCTCGCTAGACATAAGCCCCTCCCTTCCTCGCTGGATCAGAGCCCCTCCTTTCCTCGTTAACCCCTACCCCTCGCTAGCCCCTACCCCTCGTTACACCCGAGCCCCTCCCCCCCTTCGCTAGACCCGAGCCCATTCCCCTCGCTGGTCCCTCCCCTCTCCCCCCTCGCTAGACTTGTGGAGTGTCGGTGCACCTGAAGGTAATTGATTATGAAGGGTTTTGATGGAGTAAATGAGGAGAGACGGGTTCCTCTGGCAGTAGGGTCAGTAACCAGAGGGACACGGATTGTAAGTAACTGGCAGAGGGCGAGATGGTGATAAGTTTGGTTTTTTAAAGCAGTTACGATCTGGAATGCACTGCCTGAAAGGTAGGTGGAAGCGGATTGAATAATAAATTTCAAAATGGAATTGGATAAATACTGGAAAAGGAAAAATGTGCCGGGCTGTGGGGAAAGAGCGGGGAGTGGGACTGATCGGGTCGCTCTGTCACAGAGCCGGCACAGGCTCGATGGGCCGAATGGCCTCCTTCTGTGCTGTACGATTCTGTGATTGGAAGATGATGACTATATGTAAATGTGCTATATGTAAATGTGCTATATGTAAAACTGGGCCTTGGCTTGGCAGGACTGTGGTTTGTGCCCACAATACTGCCTGCAGCAAACTGTTCCTGTTGCTCCAGCCTCCCTCCAGGAGGTGCCCAATCAATGTATATATCACAAGGCACAATGTAGACTTATGTGACAAGTCAAAATACTGCACAGGCATAGCATGGACCACGCAAAGCCACTGTGTCCAGATTGAAAATGACTTGATTTAGCTGGAATAGGAAATCAGACTGCGTTCCATTTGTTAATGTTGTAGACTGCAGCTGGTCAACAGGAAAATATTCAATCCCACAAGAGCAATCAGTAAGGGAGCATTTTATCGCAGAGATGTAACGGTCACACACACAGTCACTCCATTTATCAGCAAGAGCCCGCAGTCAGCCAGCCCGTGCTGCTGCTTTGTGCATTTCCATCGATGCTGGCAGCAGGATCACTGAATGAAGCAAAGAGTCGCCGCACGACTCAAGCACTCGGCACTTTGTTCCTGCTAGAAAATCTATCCAAACAAATCCAGCTGAGGAATAGCGGGCATGGCGATTATCAAACTCAAAGAACGGGATATTTGCCAAGCTCCAGCTTTTCATGCACAGCATTTCACTTTGCTTTGAATGACTTTTATCTTTTGCAAATTCTTCTAATTTGTGATGGAATTTGGGTGAAAGATGTGCATTTCTATAGCACCGGTCACTATCACGTTGCTGTTTGTGGGAGCTTGCTGTGCGCAAATTGGCTGCCGCCTTTCCCACATTACAAGTGTCTACACTCCAAAAGTACTTCATTGGCCATAAAGTGCTTTGTGACATCCTGAGGCCATGAAAGGCGCTATAGAAATGCAGTTTCATCCGTTCTTACTCCAGTCCAAAGCACACAACAAATAATCCACAACAAACGGGCACCTGAGAAGTGCGGTGGGTATTGGGTGGCGAGGCAGAGTGTTGGGCGGTCTGGTGGAGCCGGCAGTGACTGTACATTGTCCGCCGTGTGCCGGGCTCATCAGTGAACAGTGCTGGCAGTACGGGAGATAAACCATTGCTGCCCCAATGATGGATACCTCACATTTGCTCAACCTGCAATGGAGGAAAACGAGAGCCCAGAAAACCCCTTTGTAATATTGCCACAAGTTCCGGGACGCACAGCGCTGCACTCTGCGAACACATGTACCAGCATCCCTCCAACAAGGGCAGAGAGAAAGTCAAAATCTGAATAGTGCCAACTGGAGTTGCAATTCGCAATCTTTATATTCTGGCACAAGTGCAGAATCTCTCTGGGTCCGATCTGCACTGATTCCAGTATCAGGACTGATGCTTCCTTAATTTTAATTCAACATCAATATTTTTAGTTCAACATCAGTGCATCTTTTCTTGACGATCCATATGGACCCACCAACTAAACTATGAACAAACGTGAAATACCTTCTCCCAGGTGCCTGAACGAGAAGCCTTCAACTGAGGTTTCATACGGCCCGATCGAACCACTCCGGACGACCGAGTACACCACCTCGCGTATCTCCGCATCGTTGCTGTTACCGTCAGACCCCACATCCAGCTCCACAATCACATTCTGATCCTGCTCCCTGTAACGTTGAACACAAACAATTCTGGGATGCTGTGCCACATAATAGCGACTCGTTAGTCTGGTCTGAATACTTTGGCTACCAGACAGGACTGGACAGGACAGAATTAAACAAACCAAATGCAATCAACAAATCAACACGTCTGGAATACACCAACCAATCTCAACTGGAGGAGTGCAGCGATCGCTTTGTATTTTCCAGATATCGGTCAACTAAGCAACCCCTAACCGACAGGAGGCAACATGTAACCATGCTGCTACTCCAAGATCATTCAATACTATAGTCTGATGAGAGGAAGCAAACTCATGTTATTCATCATGTTGTTGATATGAATAACATTAATTGATTCATCATTCTATAACTGGCTGCAGTGGCTCACTCCGAGAAACATAGGAACAGGAATAGGCCATTCAGTCCTTCAACTCTGTCCCGCCATTCAATGAGATCACGGCTGATCTGTATCGTGACTCCATCTGCCTGCCTTGGCTCCGTATCCTTTTATACCCTTGTTGGCAAACATCTATCCATCTCAGATTTAGAATGAGTAATTCAGCGAGCATCTACTTCTGTTTGTGGGAGAGAGTTCCACCCCTCTACCACCCTTTGTGTGAACACAAGAAATAGGAGCAGCAGTAGGCCTTACGGCTCCTCGAGCCTGCTCCGCCATTCAATAAGATCATGGCAGATCTGATCATGGACTCAGCTCCAATTGCCACCATCCCCCCATAACCCTTTATTCCCTCATCACTCAAAAATCTGTCTATCTCCACCTTAAATATATTCAATGACCCAGCCTCCACAGCTCTCTGGGGCAGAGAATTATAGAGTTACAACCCTGAGAGAAGAAATTCCTCCTCAACTCAGTTTTTAATGGGTGGCCACTTACTCTGCGACTATGTCCCCGAGTTTTAGTTTCCCCTATGAGTGGAAATATCCTCTCTGCATCTACCCTGTCGAGCCACCTCATCATCTTATACAGGCAACTCTCGATTATCTGCACACGGATGTAACGGGAAACCGTTGTAATGGCATTTAAAATTCCGTGTGTGTGACGTCACTTTGAAACTCTGATGTTCCTTTCGAATGTTGCCTGTTCAGCCTTGCTTTTAAGCGCTCTGCCTTGCCTCAGCTCCCGCTGCTGCTCGCACACAGGTCCACTGCCTCTCATAATTCAGTAAAATGCCTCGAACAGTTACAGGAAGTAATCAACAAGCCTATTGGTCTTTAGATCTAGAGCACGAGAATTCAAGGATTAGAAGATACTCTACAGCTATTGGTTAGAGCACACCTGCAGTACTGTAAGCATTAACTGTAATGACAACACGCTCTAACAGAGAAATCATTTACCCTGCATAGCCCAATCCCCGAGGGACCCGCATAATCGAGAGTTGCCTGTACGTTTCAACCTACTCAACCTTTCCTCATAAGTCAATCCCCTCATCCCCGGAATCAACCTAGTGAACCTTCTCTGAACAGCCTCCAATGCAAGTATATTCTTCTTTAAATACGGAGACCAAAACTGTACGCAGTACTCCAGGTGTGGTCTCACCAATACTCTGTTCAGTTGTAGCAGGACTTCCCTGCTTTTATACTCTATCCCCCTTGCAATAAAGGCCAACATTCCATTGGCCTTCCTGATCACTTGCTGTACTTGCATACTCACTTTTTGTGTTTCATGCACAAGGACTCCCAGGTCCCTCTGTAATGCAGCACTTTGCAATTTTTCTCCATTTAAATTATAATTTGCTTTTCTACTTTTTCTGCCAAAGTGGATAACCTCACATTTTCTCATATTGTACTCCATCTGCCAAATGTTTGCCCACTCACTTAGCCTATCTATGTCCCTTTGCAGATTTTTTTGTGTGCTCCTCACACATTGCTTTCCCACCCATCGTTATATCATCAGCAAACTTGGCTACATTATACTCGGTCCCTTCATCCAAATCATTAATATAGATTGTAAATGGGAAACCCAGCACCAATCCCTGCGGCACTCCACTAGTTACAGTTTGCCAACCGGAAATTGACCCATTTATCCCAACGCTCTGTTCTCTGTTAGTTAACCAATCCTCTATCCATGCTAATATATTACCGCCAACCCCGTGAGCTTTTATCTTGTGCAGTAACCTTTAATGTGGCACCTTATCGAATGCCTTCTGGAAATCCAAATACACCACATCCACTGGTTCCCCTTATCCACCCTGCTCACTACATTCTCAAAGAACTCCAGCAAATTTGTCAACATGATTTCCCTTTCATAAAACCATGCTGACTCTGCTTGATTGAATTATGCTTTTCCAAATGTCCTGCTACTGCTTCCTTAATAATGGACTCCAACATTTTCCCAACCACAGATATTAGGCTAACTGGTCTATAGTTTCCTGCTTTCTGTCAGCCTCTTTTTAAATAGGGGCGTTACATTTGTGCTTTTCCAAACCGCTGGGACCTCCCCAGAATCCAGGGAATGCATCCACTATCTCTGCAGCCACTTCTTTTAAGATCCTAGGATGTAAGCCATCAGGTCCACGGGACTTGTCCAACTTTAGTCCCATTATTTATCGAGTACTACTTCTTTCGTGATAGTGATTGTATAAAGTTCCTCCCTCCCTATAGCCCCTTGATTATCCACTATTGGGATGTTTTTAGTGTCTTCTACCATGAAGATCAATTCAAAATATTTGTTCAATGTCTGCCATTTCCCTGTTCTCCATTATTAATTTCATCCTCTAGGGAACCAACATTTACTTTGGCCACTCTTTTCCTTTTTATATACCTGTTTTTATATTTCGTGCTGGTTTACTTTCATAATCTATCTTCCCTCTCTATCATTTTTTTAAGTCATTCTTTGCTGGCTTTTAAAAGTTTCTCAATCCTCTGACCTACACTAGTCTTGGCCACATTGTATGCCTTTGTTTTCTATTTAATACCCTCCCTTATTTCCTTAGTTAGCCACGGATGGTTATCCCTTCTCTTGCAGTCTTTCCTTCTCATTGGGATATATTTTTGTTGAGAGTTATGAAATATCGCTCCTAAAATGTCTGCCACTGCTCATGAACTGTCCCATACTTTAATCTATTTTCCCAGTCCACTTTAGCCAACTCTGCCCTCATACCTTTGTAGTCTCCTTTATTTAAACTTAGGACACTATTTTGAGATCCAACTTTCTCATCCTCCAACTGAATTTGAAATTCAACCATGCTATGGTCACTCTTTCCGAGAGGATACTTTACTAGAAGATCATTTATTAATCCTGTCTCATTACACAGTACCAGATCTAAGATAGCCTTCTCCCTGGTTGGGTCCACAACATACTGTTCAAAGAAACTATCCCAGATACACTCTTCCTCAAGGCTACCCTGGCCAATTTGCTTTGTCCAATCAATATGAAGGTTAAAATCACCCATGATTATTGCTGTTCCTTTTTTACAAGCCTCTGTTATTTCTTGATTAACAGTATAGCTACTGTTAGGGGGCCTATAGACTATGTCCACCAGCGACTTTTTCCCCTTATTGTTCCTTATCTCCACCCAAACTGATTCAACATCTTGATCCTCTGAGCCAATATCATTTCTCACTAACGCACTGATCTCATCCTTTATTAACAGAGCTACCCCACCTCCTTTTCCTTTCTGTCTGTCCTTCCGAATCGTCAAATACCACTGAATATTTAGTTCCCAGCCTTGGTCACCTTGCAACCACGTCTCTGAAATGGCTATCAGATCATACCCATCTATTTGTGTCGTCAACTCATCTATTTTGTTACGAATGCTACGTGCATTCAGATAAAGAGATTTTAAATTTGTTTTTTTTAACCATTTTTTCCTGCTTTGACCCCACTTTCTGATTCACGTTCATGTTTATACATTCTGTCCCTTCCTGGCACACTCTGGTTTTCATTTCCCCCGGTGCGACCCTGCTCTATTGCTTTCTCCTTATTCTTTGACTTTTTACATTATCGCTCAGCTGAACGCTACGCCCCACTAATTCGTTTAAAGCCCTCGCTACAGCCCTAGTTATTTGATTCGCCAGAACCCTAGTCCCAGCACGGTCTAAGTGGAGCCCGTCCCAACGGAATAGCTCCCTCTTACCCCAGTACTGGTGCCAGTGCCCCACGAAGAAGTCTTTCTGAACTTCTCTCCTGAATGGCCTCATGGCTCTCCTAGACCCCCACCCACCCTCACCAGTGGAAAAAGTGTTTCTCTATCTAACCTATCAATTCCTTACAACCTCAATCAAATCACCCTTCAACCCTTGTATTCCAGGGTGTACAAGCCTGGTTTGTGTAATCTCGTCTCATAATCTAACCCCTGAAGCCCCGGTGAATCTGTGCTGCACACCTTCCAAGGCCAATATATCCTTTCTACGGTGCGATGCCCAGAACTGTACACAGTGCTCTTGGTGTGGTCTAACCAGGGCTTTGTATAGCTGTGGCCCCCCCAGCCTGTGAGAGAACAGCTCCGCAGGTCGGGCTATAAAAGAGCTGGAGCAGCGTACCACTTGAGCTGCTCCAAGGATTTTGAGCTGGGCGACTGGGGTGACGTCATCAAAACCCTGGTCGCCATTTTGGAGCGTGGGCAGGAACATCGGCAGGATCCAGGTACAGAGGAGTGGGAGGGTCGGGGCGGGTGAGCAGCGAGTGTTTCTGGCGGAGGTGCGGCGAATGAGGGTACGGGCTCAGAAGAGTCGAGGGGCAGCATGGGCCAACCCACGCTGCGATATGTGCACGCACTAGGTCCGTGCAGCAGAGCTGGTCTCCAGTTGTCCTGGCTAACCCTTGCTACTGGACCAAGACCTCACTCTGTCAAGCCGTGTGGTGGCTGGTGTGCAACGGCCACCCCATGTTAAAAAAATCCACGCACAGGCATCTTCCAGCCCCTTCAATTGGAGCTCAGGACCTGGAACATCGGGTCCTTCATCGAAACATCTGTGAACTCTCGTGGAAGCAAGTCATCCTCGTGAAGATGATGTATAGCTGGAACAAAACTTACTCCCCTTTATATTCTAGTTCTCTGGTTATAAACGCTAACACTCCAGTGGTCTTTATGGTTATTTTTTGTATCTGATTGCTATATTTTAGTGACCTGTGTACACGGACCCTGGAATATCTGTGGACCTCCACTGTTCCTGGCTTTACACCATTTAAATTATACTCCTGATTGCTATCAAGTTGGAAAGTGCACGTGGTCATTGTAAATCACGTCCCATGTCCTCGTAAGTCAAACAGCCTGCCAACACACACTGACCAGCGACAAGCATCTGCTGAACTCAGCTCAAACAAAAATCCGGGCCTTCAAAAGAGCGAGAAAAGGGAAAGGTCATCAAACATGAAGATAGTTTCTTAAAATAGTGACCCTTTGGTTTTCAGAGTTTTAAAGAGAAAGTTGTCAATTCAGTCTTACATTGGGGCAGAATGGAAGCACTGTGCACTGGAGAACCAGACCCTGGTCCTCAGGCAAGAAGGGGCATTGACTGAACATCTGACCCAACCAGTTTCCAAAATAGCAATGCTGCTTTGGGGAGACACTAAGCAGAGACCAGGAACTTCCCTGGAGAGACTCGAGAAGCTGGGGTAGATCTCCTTAGAGAAGAGAAGTTTTATGGGCAGATTTAAGAACATAAGAAATAGGAGCAGGAGTAGGCCACAGGGCCCCTCGAGCCTGCTGCACCATTCAATAAGATCATGGCTGATCTGATCTTGGCCTCAACTCCACTTCCCTGCCCGCTCCCATAACCCTCGACTCCCCTATTGTTCAAAAATCTGTCTATCTCCACCGTAAATATATTCAATGACCCAACCTCCACAGCTCTCTGGGGAGGAGAATTCCAAAGATTCACGACCCTCTAAGAAATTCCTCCTCATTTTCATCTTAAATGTGTGCCCCCTTATTCTGAAACTATGCCCCCTAGTTCTAGATTCCCCCATGAGGGGAAACATCCTCTCTGCATCTACCCTGTCAAGCCCCCTCAGAATCTTATGTTTCAATTGAACAGAGGTGTTCAAAATTCTGAGAGGTTTTGATCGAGTAAATAGGGCAAACTGTTTCCACTGGCAGCAGGGTCACTAACCAGAGGACAGATTGAAGGCCATTGGCAAAGGGGAGGTGATTAGAATGTTTTTATTCAGCGGGTTATGATGATCGGGAACGTGCTGCCTGAAAGGTTGCTGCAAGCAGATTTCAAAAGGGAATTCGCTAAATACTTGAAAAGGATACGGGAAAGGAGCAGGGGAGTCGGACTGATTGGACAGCTCTTTCGAAGAGTTGGCACAGGCAGGATGGGCCGAATGGCCTCCTTTAGTGCTGTGATTCCCTGGAGCAAGGGTGGGACAAGGGAGACCCAGACTGCACAGGCGGCTGTCTGTTTCCGGCCGTCACAGCTTCAGGAAATGTGCAAGCGGTGGAGAAAATCAAGGAGTTTGTTAACGCCACAAAATGAATAAACGACATTACATATTAAACACAAGCCCTTCATTAAATAAAAACACAGCAATATTGTCAAGGCAGCCTGAAATGTGGCAGCCTGGACAATTTATTGTTATCACTGGAAGTTGCAGCAAAGGGGCATTGATCTTACAACACAATAGGAGGAGATCTGATCAGAAAATAAACCCAGCGCAGGAGTCGGCAGTTTCCACAGTTTAATAGAATCAGAGAAATTTTCAGCACGGAAGGAGACAGGATATCAAAACAAAAGATTAAGAAAAAAAACTCAAGTCCGTTGCTGCAAACTCCGGAAGCAGAAGGCGCCTGTTGCTGGGAGTTCCAATAGGAGGTCGATTCAGTGACGAGCTCAGTATGATTCAGCAAAGAGGATGGGAGAATGTGACCGGCAACTATGGAAGTGGCTAGGCGGGCGGGCGTGGAGGATAACACTGCTCTGGTGCAGGCTGCTCGACTAGCAAACTTGGTATGGATTGTTGGGGATGGGGGCCAGAGAGAGGAGGGAAGTTCTTCACACCATGTTCAACTTGTTCAGCTGGAGTACTGCGTGCAGTTCTGGTCACCACATTACAGGAAAAATGTGATTGCACTGGAAAGGGTGCAGAGGAGATTTACAAGAATGTTGCCTGGACTGGAGAACTTTGGTTTGAGGAAAGATTGGAGATGCTGGGTCTGTTTTCTTGTGGAACAGAGGAAGCTGAGGGGAGACCTGATTGAGTGTATAAAATTATGAGGAGCCTGGATAGAGTAGATCGGAAGGACCTGTTTCACTTAGCAGAGGGGTCAACAACCAGGGGGCATAGATTTAAAGTAACTGGGTGGAGGTTTAGATGAGATATGAAGGGACATTTCTTTACCCAGAGGGCAGTGGGAGTCTGGAACTCGCTGCCTGAAAGGGTGGTAGAGGCAGAAACCCTCACCACATTTAAAAAATACTTGGATGTGCACCTGAAGTGCTGTAACCTACAGGACTACAGACCAAGAGCTGGAAAGTGGGATTAGGCTGGGTAGCTCTTGGTCGGCCGGCGCGGACATGATGGGCCGAAATGGCCTCCTTCCGTGCTGTAAATTTCTATGATTCTAATGGGTTATCTTGAAACAGAGAGGACCTAATGAATGTAGATCAAGGAGAGAGGTCCAGCCGGCAGGGTGCAGGAATGGGGGGAGAAGATCCTGCTCCTGGGAGGGGAGGCTTGGGTTGGTCTATTCAGTCTGCAATGTTTCTACATTCGTCAAACTGCTTTACCCTTGGAGACACGCCAATACAATGTCAGCCAGTTTTGATTTGTGGAGGGGGTGATGTGAGTGTGGGTTTTCAGATGGAGTTTGGGGCATGCTCAGTGACTCACTGATGAAAAGGGCCCGACCTTTGCTGCCATTCCCAACGCTTAAAACATTTCCAAGTAATCGCAGAGGCTGAATGAGGGGTGGCTTGAAATATTCCCTGGCCTAAAATGGTGCGAGAAAATGTATTGGTCAGTAAAAGGCAGCCAATCAGGAGTGAGTATTGGAGATGTCCGAATGGATAGACATTCTGGAGATTGTGTTTGAGAATGGGCTCCACACATACTGTTGGGGAAAAGGGAACAACATTCACAAAGACAAGCAATACTTCTCCAAGTCTGTCTTGTCAGGTAAATTGTTATTACCATTGGATCCAGAGTGGAGCTTAATTCTAATTCTGTCCATGCACATTAGCCAAGGCGTGTGTTGCTATGAGGCACTGACACTCCAAAGCTGGTAGACAGTGAATGGCAAAGCAGCACCTCTGACACTCTGAACTGAAACTGCTGCAGTTGTATTCCTTCCAAATGTTTCCCGATATTTAAAAACTCTTGTTCAGCCTCTGTAATGACTTGAAAATGTTAACTGTTCACTGGGCTGTGGCTCCATGAGCTCGAGTCCCTCCTGTACCTGTCCCAAGGGCTGCTCCTTGAGCCTCAGACCGAAGTTGGTTATCAGGCAAGGGAGGGTCCCAAGGACCTTCATAGCGAGGGGATTTGGGTATAGGAGCAGGGAGGTCTTGCTGCAGTTGTACAGGGCCTTGGTGAATATTGTGTGCAGTTTTGGTCTCCTAATCTGAGGAAGGACGTTCTTGCTATTGAGGGAGTGCAGCAAAGGTTCACCAGACTGATTCCCGGGATGGCAGGACTGACATATGAGGAGACACTGGATCGACTGGGCCTGTATTCACTGGAATTTAGAAGAATGAGAGGGGATCTCATAGAAACATATAAAATTCTGACAGGACTGGACAGGTTAGATGCAGAAGGAATGTTCCCGATATTGGGGAAGTCCAGAACCAGGGGTCACAGTCTAAGGATAAGGGGTAAGCCATTTAGGACCGAGATGAGGAGAAACTTCTTCACTCAGAGAGTTGTGAGCCTGTGGAATTCTCTACCGCAGAGAGTTGTTGAGTCCAGTTCGTTAGATATATTCAAGAGTTAGATGTGGCCCTTACGGTTAAAGGGATCAAGGGGTATGGAGAGAAAGCAGGAATGGGGTACTGAGATGAATGATCAGCCATGATTTTATTGAATGGTGGTGCAGGCTCGAAGAGCCGAATGGCCTACTCCTGCATCTATTTTCTATGTTTCTATGATTGTCACACACGTGGATGGATAGCCATCAGGAGTGCCAGCCCTCGTCAATGTTCCTGACACGAACCCAGGGGCAGGGAACTGACTGCAGTGACCCTATGGACAACTAACTTAGCACAAATCGCAGATCAAGTTAGAGACCTCCCAGATCTCTAAGACCCGAGCTCCAAAATGGCTAGACTCAAGGGGTAACAGGGTGATATGTGTAGAGGCAATATCATATGATTGGGTAAAGCAACCTTTGAATATGTAAACATTCATTCAGGAGTCAGGTGAAGATTAAAACTATTCTACCAAATGTAGCACTGAGCCAAAATATCTCCTGGAGCTCAGTGACCCAGACTGAATAAAACAGATTGTTACTGGAGGAGTGGGTCACCCGTGGGAGTAAAGCATCGTTTCTTCCCAAGAACATTTGAGTGTTTTGTGGCGTGGGCAGTGATGAGTGATGAAGCTGGAATGCTGTGAGCCGGTGGGATATTTATCTGTCATCTTGTACCATGTGCTTGGAGTACCTGTTTTACAATTATGCTCGGGCCCAGCTGTCGAGAGTTGCTGTCTGCAGCAGCCTCAGTCCCACCGATCCTCAATGGAAACATTCAGGATTACTCACAGCTTCTAACCACACTCTTCATATTTCACTATTGTATTATCAGCCGCAATTCATCAAGACGGAGAAAACTCCATCTGCTTTTCTATCTGTGGATACTGTGGAGTGTTGAGCAGGGAACATCATCAGGAGCATGGTCAATAACATAGTATTTCAGGTTCCAGCAGCCGCAGTATGTATCTGGGTAGAACTGTCTCCTTTCCTCCCCCACATGTAACACATACACAGAGCAGCTGGCACCTACAACACTCGCAGACTCAGAGCCCTGGACACATCTCACTGAGAATGGTCATTATGTGAAGAGGCTGAGTCACCCCAAGTAATTTATTGGCCACTTTAACGTGTAGAAAACAAAGTTTGATATTGAACTTTTGTTGGAACTGGCGCTGTGAGAGTTGTGTTCATGTCAGCTGTTTTCTTCATAAAAGGAGAAATTTGCAGGACTGTGGGGAAGAGCGGGGGTGAGAGTGGGATTAATCGGATCGCTCTGTCAAAGAGCCAGCACGATGGGCCGATGATTATAGTCAATATAGAGTTGGTGCAACGTTGGTGGGAGGTCGGATAAAGAGTGCTGCCAGAGAATGGCAGCCAGGCCAGGGTGAATAATGGAATGTGGGACTGGATAGTCCGGAGTTTTGCTCAGTTATGTTCTGAATTCACACATATCTTTCCCTTCGGAGATTAAATAATTGGGATAGCAGCCAAGACAGGCTAGACAGCGCCATGGCTTCCAGCCTTTTCCTTTCTGTCCTCAGTTGAAACAAACGTTATTCAAACCTTGTTGGCGATCCCGAGGTCATCACCCAATCTGCAATAAATTCCTCATGGCTGCTGGGGTCAGCTGTTCACCCCAGCAACCAGAACAAACACAACAAACTAATTTCGCTGTAACGGGTAAAGAAAAGGCAAAGTGTCAGTGAGGCGGTGTGTTAATCATCTCCAGGGCCAAACCCCTGCTCTGGCTCATTGTCTCAACACCTTGTCAGCAGCTCCACAGGGCAAAAGGCCTCTCACAAATCTACCATTGATCGCGCACTGCGATATGGACAATTAACAAGCCATGACAGTGGCATTCATCTACAAACCAAATCTTCACGGGGCATAAAGCCGAGGTTTGTGGTACATCAGCGACAAGTGTCCACTGGAACTGTTGTAGATACAGAAGTCAGATTTAACTTTAGGGACGGAGGGCGAGAGGGATAAGCTCCAGATTAATCATTTCCACCGACCACACTCAGCTGACTTCGAGATTTATGCTTGAACTGAAAAATCCCTTTCTATCATGGTGAGTTTAATCTGTACGATGATCATATTGTGTTTTGATTTGTCCGACAGTGGGCCAACAGCATATCATTTCGCCCGAAAGTGAGATCATGTCAAAAAGGCACTTACTTGATCCACACCACAGTGACTGACTGGTCTCCGGAGATCCGATAGAATTCAGACTCGAGCTGTAAAGCAAGCACATTGATTAAAGGGTTAGAATGGAAGGGAGGCTTTCAAGCTGGTCATATTGTGTGTGTTTTAGACAATTCAAGAGTTAACAGTCCACCTCGAGCGATAGATTGCTGGCTGTAATGTAAGGCTCCCATTCTCAGTCAGGAGACCAGCTTATGAAAGTTTAAAAAGGGGAAGAGCAGTGGGCCCGGGGCAGTGCCCGGTGACAGTGAGCCCGGGGCAGTGCTCAGTGACAGTGGGCCCGGGGCCGTGCTCAGTGACTGACAGTGGGCCCGGGGCAGTGCCCGGTGACAGTGGGCCCGGGGCAGTGCCCGGTGACAGTGAGCCCGGGGCAGTGCCCGGTGACAGTGGGCCCGGGGCCGTGCTCAGTGACAGTGGGCCCGGGGCCGTGCTCAGTGACTGACAGTGGGCCCGGGGCAGTGCCCGGTGACAGTGGGCCCGGGGCCGTGCTCAGTGACAGTGGGCCCGGGGCCGTGCTCAGTGACTGACAGTGGGCCCGGGGCAGTGCCCGGTGACAGTGGGCCCGGGGCAGTGCCCGGTGACAGTGGGCCCGGGGCAGTGCCCGGTGACAGTGGGCCCGGGGCAGTGCCCGGTGACAGTGGGCCCGGGGCCGTGCTCAGTGACTGACAGTGGGCCCGGGGCAGTGCCCGGTGACAGTGGGCCCGGGGCAGTGCTCAGTGACTGACAGTGGGCCCGGGGCAGTGCCCGGTGACAGTGGGCCCGGGGCCGTGCTCAGTGACTGACAGTGGGCCCGGGGCAGTGCTCAGTGACAGTGGGCCCGGGGCCGTGCTCAGTGACTGACAGTGGGCCCGGGGCAGTGCCCGGTGACAGTGGGCCCGGGGCAGTGCCCAGTGACTGACAGTGGGCCCGGGGCAGTGCTCAGTGACAGTGGGCCCGGGGCCGTGCTCAGTGACTGACAGTGGGCCCGGGGCAGTGCTCGGTGACAGTGGGCCCGGGGCAGTGCCCAGTGACTGACAGTGGGCCCGGGGCAGTGCCCGGTGACTGACAGTGGGCCCGGGGCCGTGCTCAGTGACTGACAGTGGGCCCGGGGCAGTGCCCGGTGACAGTGGGCCCGGGGCAGTGCCCAGTGACTGACAGTGGGCCCGGGGCAGTGCTCAGTGACTGACAGTGGGCCCGGGGCCGTGCTCAGTGACAGTGGGCCCGGGGCCGTGCTCAGTGACTGACAGTGGGCCCGGGGCAGTGCTCGGTGACAGTGGGCCCGGGGCAGTGCCCGGTGACAGTGGGCCCGGGGCCGTGCTCAGTGACTGACAGTGGGCCCGGGGCAGTGCTCAGTGACTGACAGTGGGCCCGGGGCAGTGCCCGGTGACAGTGGGCCCGGGGCAGTGCCCAGTGACTGACAGTGGGCCCGGGGCAGTGCTCGGTGACAGTGGGCCCGGGGCAGTGCTCAGTGACTGACAGTGGGCCCGGGGCAGTGCCCGGTGACAGTGGGCCCGGGGCAGTGCCCAGTGACTGACAGTGGGCCCGGGGCAGTGCCCGGTGACAGTGGGCCCGGGGCAGTGCCCAGTGACTGACAGTGGGCCCGGGGCCGTGCTCAGTGACTGACAGTGGGCCCGGGGCAGTGCCCGGTGACAGTGGGCCCGGGGCCGTGCTCAGTGACAGTGGGCCCGGGGCCGTGCTCAGTGACTGACAGTGGGCCCGGGGCAGTGCTCGGTGACAGTGGGCCCGGGGCCGTGCTCAGTGACTGACAGTGGGCCCGGGGCAGTGCTCGGTGACAGTGGGCCCGGGGCAGTGCCCAGTGACAGTGGGCCCGGGGCCGTGCTCAGTGACTGACAGTGGGCCCGGGGCAGTGCTCAGTGACAGTGGGCCCGGGGCCGTGCTCAGTGACTGACAGTGGGCCCGGGGCAGTGCCCGGTGACAGTGGGCCCGGGGCAGTGCCCAGTGACTGACAGTGGGCCCGGGGCAGTGCTCAGTGACAGTGGGCCCGGGGCCGTGCTCAGTGACTGACAGTGGGCCCGGGGCAGTGCTCGGTGACAGTGGGCCCGGGGCAGTGCCCAGTGACTGACAGTGGGCCCGGGGCAGTGCCCGGTGACTGACAGTGGGCCCGGGGCCGTGCTCAGTGACTGACAGTGGGCCCGGGGCAGTGCCCGGTGACAGTGGGCCCGGGGCAGTGCTCAGTGACTGACAGTGGGCCCGGGGCAGTGCCCGGTGACAGTGGGCCCGGGGCCGTGCTCAGTGACTGACAGTGGGCCCGGGGCAGTGCTCGGTGACAGTGGGCCCGGGGCAGTGCCCGGTGACAGTGGGCCCGGGGCCGTGCTCAGTGACTGACAGTGGGCCCGGGGCAGTGCTCAGTGACTGACAGTGGGCCCGGGGCAGTGCCCGGTGACAGTGGGCCCGGGGCAGTGCCCAGTGACTGACAGTGGGCCCGGGGCAGTGCTCGGTGACAGTGGGCCCGGGGCAGTGCTCAGTGACTGACAGTGGGCCCGGGGCAGTGCCCGGTGACAGTGGGCCCGGGGCAGTGCCCAGTGACTGACAGTGGGCCCGGGGCAGTGCCCGGTGACAGTGGGCCCGGGGCAGTGCCCAGTGACTGACAGTGGGCCCGGGGCCGTGCTCAGTGACTGACAGTGGGCCCGGGGCAGTGCCCGGTGACAGTGGGCCCGGGGCCGTGCTCAGTGACAGTGGGCCCGGGGCAGTGCTCAGTGACAGTGGGCCCGGGGCAGTGCTCAGTGACAGTGGGCCCGGGGCAGTGCCCGGTGACAGTGGGCCCGGGGCCGTGCTCGGTGACAGTGGGCCCGGGGCCGTGCTCAGTGACAGTGGGCCCGGGGCAGTGCCCGGTGACAGTGGGCCCGGGGCCGTGCTCAGTGACAGTGGGCCCGGGGCAGTGCCCGGTGACAGTGGGCCCGGGGCAGTGCTCAGTGACTGACAGTGGGCCCGGGGCAGTGCCCGGTGACAGTGGGCCCGGGGCCGTGCTCAGTGACTGACAGTGGGCCCGGGGCAGTGCTCAGTGACTGACAGTGGGCCCGGGGCAGTGCCCGGTGACAGTGGGCCCGGGGCAGTGCCCAGTGACAGTGGGCCCGGGGCAGTGCCCAGTGACAGTGGGCCCGGGGCAGTGCCCGGTGACAGTGAGCCCGGGGCAGTGCCCGGTGACAGTGGGCCCGGGGCAGTGCTCAGTGACTGACAGTGGGCCCGGGGCAGTGCTCAGTGACTGACAGTGGGCCCGGGGCAGTGCCCGGTGACAGTGGGCCCGGGGCCGTGCTCAGTGACAGTGGGCCCGGGGCAGTGCCCGGTGACAGTGGGCCCGGGGCCGTGCTCAGTGACAGTGGGCCCGGGGCAGTGCCCGGTGACAGTGGGCCCGGGGCCGTGCTCAGTGACAGTGGGCCCGGGGCCGTGCTCAGTGACAGTGGGCCCGGGGCAGTGCCCGGTGACAGTGGGCCCGGGGCCGTGCTCAGTGACAGTGGGCCCGGGGCCGTGCTCAGTGACAGTGGGCCCGGGGCAGTGCCCGGTGACAGTGGGCCCGGGGCCGTGCTCAGTGACAGTGGGCCCGGGGCAGTGCCCAGTGACAGTGGGCCCGGGGCAGTGCCCGGTGATTGACAGTGGGCCCGGGGCAGTGCCCAGTGACAGTGGGCCCGGGGCCGTGCTCAGTGACTGACAGTGGGCCCGGGGCAGTGCCCGGTGACAGTGGGCCCGGGGCCGTGCTCAGTGACTGACAGTGGGCCCGGGGCAGTGCCCGGTGATTGACAGTGGGCCCGGGGCAGTGCCCAGTGACAGTGGGCCCGGGGCCGTGCTCAGTGACTGACAGTGGGCCCGGGGCAGTGCCCGGTGATTGACAGTGGGCCCGGGGCAGTGCCCAGTGACAGTGGGCCCGGGGCCGTGCTCAGTGACTGACAGTGGGCCCGGGGCAGTGCCCGGTGATTGACAGTGGGCCCGGGGCAGTGCCCAGTGACAGTGGGCCCGGGGCAGTGCCCAGTGACAGTGGGCCCGGGGCCGTGCTCAGTGACTGACAGTGGGCCCGGGGCAGTGCCCGGTGACAGTGAGCCCGGGGCCGTGCTCAGTGACAGTGGGCCCGGGGCAGTGCTCAGTGACAGTGGGCCCGGGGCAGTGCCCGGTGACAGTGAGCCCGGGGCCGTGCTCAGTGACAGTGGGCCCGGGGCAGTGCCCAGTGACAGTGGGCCCGGGGCAGTGCCCAGTGACAGTGGGCCCGGGGCAGTGCCCGGTGACAGTGGGCCCGGGGCCGTGCTCAGTGACTGACAGTGGGCCCGGGGCCGTGCTCAGTGACAGTGGGCCCGGGGCCGTGCTCAGTGACTGACAGTGGGCCCGGGGCAGTGCCCGGTGATTGACAGTGGGCCCGGGGCAGTGCCCGGTGACAGTGGGCCCGGGGCAGTGCCCAGTGACAGTGGGCCCGGGGCAGTGCCCGGTGATTGACAGTGGGCCCGGGGCAGTGCCCAGTGACAGTGGGCCCGGGGCCGTGCTCAGTGACTGACAGTGGGCCCGGGGCAGTGCTCAGTGACAGTGGGCCCGGGGCAGTGCCCGGTGACAGTGGGCCCGGGGCAGTGCCCGGTGACTGACAGTGGGCCCGGGGCAGTGCCCGGTGACTGACAGTGGGCCCGGTGCCGTGCTCAGTGACTGACAGTGGGCCCGGGGCCGTGCTCAGTGACTGACAGTGGGCCCGGGGCCGTGCTCAGTGACTGACAGTGGGCCCGGGGCAGTGCCCGGTGACTGACAGTGGGCCCGGGGCAGTGCCCGGTGATTGACAGTGGGCCCGGGGCAGTGCCCGGTGATTGACAGTGGGCCCGGGGCAGTGCCCAGTGACAGTGGGCCCGGGGCCGTGCTCGGTGACAGTGGGCCCGGGGCCGTGCTCAGTGACTGACAGTGGGCCCGGGGCCGTGCTCAGTGACAGTGGGCCCGGGGCCGCGCTCAGTGACTGACAGTGGGCCCGGGGCAGTGCCCAGTGACTGACAGTGGGCCCGGGGCCGTGCTCAGTGACAGTGGGCCCGGGGCCGCGCTCAGTGACTGACAGTGGGCCCGGGGCAGTGCTCGGTGACTGACAGTGGGCCCGGGGCAGTGCTCGGTGACAGTGGGCCCGGGGCCGTGCTCGGTGACAGTGGGCCCGGGGCAGTGCCCGGTGACAGTGGGCCCGGGGCAGTGCCCGGTGACAGTGGGCCCGGGGCCGTGCTCGGTGACAGTGGGCCCGGGGCCGTGCCCGGTGACAGTGGGCCCGGGGCCGCGCTCAGTGACTGACAGTGGGCCCGGGGCAGTGCTCGGTGACTGACAGTGGGCCCGGGGCAGTGCCCGGTGACAGTGGGCCCGGGGCAGTGCCCGGTGACAGTGGGCCCGGGGCCGCGCTCAGTGACTGACAGTGGGCCCGGGGCAGTGCTCGGTGACTGACAGTGGGCCCGGGGCAGTGCTCGGTGACAGTGGGCCCGGGGCAGTGCTCAGTGACTGACAGTGGGCCCGGGGCAGTGCCCGGTGATTGACAGTGAGCCCGGGGCAGTGCCCAGTGACTGACAGTGGGCCCGGGGCAGTGCCCAGTGACAGTGGGCCCGGGGCAGTGCTCAGTGACTGACAGTGGGCCCGGGGCAGTGCTCGGTGACAGTGGGCCCGGGGCAGTGCTCAGTGACTGACAGTGGGCCCGGGGCAGTGCCCGGTGATTGACAGTGAGCCCGGGGCAGTGCTCAGTGACTGACAGTGGGCCCGGGGCAGTGCTCAGTGACTGACAGTGGGCCCGGGGCAGTGCTCAGTGACTGACAGTGGGCCCGGGGCAGTGCTCAGTGACTGACAGTGGGCCCGGGGCGTGCCCAGTGACTGACAGTGGGCCCGGGGCCGTGCTCAGTGACTGACAGTGGGCCCGGGGCCGTGCTCAGTGACTGACAGTGGGCCCGGGGCAGTGCTCGGTGACTGACAGTGGGCCCGGGGCAGTGCTCAGTGACTGACAGTGGGCCCGGGGCAGTGCCCGGTGATTGACAGTGGGCCCGGGGCAGTGCCCAGTGACAGTGGGCCCGGGGCCGTGCTCAGTGACTGACAGTGGGCCCGGGGCAGTGCCCAGTGACTGACAGTGGGCCCGGGGCAGTGCCCAGTGACAGTGGGCCCGGGGCCGTGCTCAGTGACTGACAGTGGGCCCGGGGCAGTGCTCAGTGACTGACAGTGGGCCCGGGGCAGTGCTCAGTGACTGACAGTGAGCCCGGGGCAGTGCCCAGTGACTGACAGTGGGCCCGGGGCAGTGCCCGGTGACAGTGGGCCCGGGGCCGTGCTCGGTGACTGACAGTGGGTCCGGGGCAGTGCTCAGTGACTGACAGTGGGCCCGGGGCAGTGCTCAGTGACTGACAGTGGGCCCGGGGCAGTGCTCAGTGACTGACAGTGGGCCCGGGGCAGTGCTCAGTGACTGACAGTGGGCCCGGGGCAGTGCCCGGTGATTGACAGTGAGCCCGGGGCAGTGCTCAGTGACTGACAGTGGGCCCGGGGCAGTGCCCGGTGATTGACAGTGAGCCCGGGGCAGTGCCCAGTGACTGACAGTGGGCCCGGGGCAGTGCCCGGTGACAGTGGGCCCGGGGCCGTGCTCGGTGACAGTGGGCCCGGGGCAGTGCCCGGTGATTGACAGTGAGCCCGGGGCAGTGCCCAGTGACTGACAGTGGGCCCGGGGCAGTGCCCAGTGACAGTGGGCCCGGGGCCGTGCTCAGTGACTGACAGTGGGCCCGGGGCCGTGCTCGGTGACTGACAGTGGGCCCGGGGCAGTGCTCAGTGACAGTGGGCCCGGGGCAGTGCTCAGTGACTGACAGTGGGCCCGGGGCAGTGCTCAGTGACTGACAGTGGGCCCGGGGCAGTGCTCAGTGACTGACAGTGGGCCCGGGGCCGTGCTCGGTGACTGACAGTGAGCCCGGGGCCGTGCTCAGTGACTGACAGTGGGCCCGGGGCAGTGCTCAGTGACAGTGGGCCCGGGGCAGTGCTCGGTGACTGACAGTGGGCCCGGGGCAGTGCTCGGTGACTGACAGTGGGCCCGGGGCAGTGCCCGGTGATTGACAGTGAGCCCGGGGCAGTGCCCAGTGACTGACAGTGGGCCCGGGGCAGTGCCCAGTGACAGTGGGCCCGGGGCCGTGCTCAGTGACTGACAGTGGGCCCGGGGCAGTGCTCAGTGACTGACAGGGAGCCCGGGGCAGTGCCCAGTGACTGACAGTGGGCCCGGGGCAGTGCCCGGTGACAGTGGGCCCGGGGCCGTGCTCGGTGACTGACAGTGGGCCCGGGGCAGTGCCCGGTGACAGTGGGCCCGGGGCCGTGCTCGGTGACTGACAGTGGGCCCGGGGCAGTGCCCGGTGATTGACAGTGAGCCCGGGGCAGTGCCCAGTGACTGACAGTGGGCCCGGGGCAGTGCCCGGTGACAGTGGGCCCGGGGCCGTGCTCAGTGACTGACAGTGGGCCCGGGGCAGTGCCCGGTGACAGTGGGCCCGGGGCAGTGCCCGGTGACTGACAGTGGGTCCGGGGCAGTGCTCAGTGACTGACAGTGGGCCCGGGGCAGTGCCCGGTGACAGTGGGCCCGGGGCAGTGCCCGGTGACTGACAGTGGGCCCGGGGCAGTGCCCGGTGACAGTGGGCCCGGGGCAGTGCCCGGTGACAGTGGGTCCGGGGCAGTGCCCGGTGACAGTGGGTCCGGGGCAGTGCCCGGTGACAGTGGGTCCGGGGCAGTGCCCGGTGACAGTGGGCCCGGGGCAGTGCCCGGTGACAGTGGGCCCGGGGCAGTGCCCGGTGACAGTGGGCCCGGGGCAGTGCTCAGTGACAGTGGGCCCGGGGCAGTGCTCAGTGACAGTGGGCCCGGGGCAGTGCCCGGTGACAGTGGGCCCGGGGCAGTGCCCGGTGACAGTGGGTCCGGGGCAGTGCCCGGTGACAGTGGGCCCGGGGCAGTGCCCGGTGACAGTGGGTCCGGGGCAGTGCCCGCCGTGCCCGGTGACAATGGGCCCGGGGCAGTGCTCAGTGACAGTGAGTGGGCCCGGGGCCGTGCTCGGTGACTGACAGTGGGCCCGGGGCAGTGCCCGGTGACAGTGGGCCCGGGGCAGTGCCCGGTGACAGTGAGCCCGGGGCCGTGCCCGGTGACAGTGGGTCCGGGGCAGTGCTCGGTGACTGACAGTGGGCCCGGGGCAGTGCCCGGTGACAGTGGGCCCGGGGCAGTGCCCGGTGACAGTGGGTCCGGGGCAGTGCTCGGTGACTGACAGTGGGCCCGGGGCAGTGCCCGGTGACTGACAGTGGGCCCGGGGCAGTGCCCGGTGACAGTGGGTCCGGGGCAGTGCCCGGTGACAGTGGGTCCGGGGCAGTGCCCGGTGACAGTGGGTCCGGGGCAGTGCCCGGTGACAGTGGGTCCGGGGCCGCGCTCAGTGACTGACAGTGGGCCCGGGGCAGTGCCCGGTGACAGTGGGCCCGGGGCCGTGCTCAGTGACTGACAGTGGGCCCGGGGCAGTGCCCGGTGACAGTGGGCCCGGGGCAGTGCTCAGTGACTGACAGTGGGCCCGGGGCAGTGCCCGGTGACAGTGGGCCCGGGGCCGTGCTCGGTGACAGTGGGCCCGGGGCAGTGCTCGGTGACTGACAGTGGGCCCGGGGCAGTGCCCAGTGACTGACAGTGGGCCCGGGGCAGTGCTCGGTGACAGTGGGCCCGGGGCAGTGCCCAGTGACAGTGGGCCCGGGGCCGTGCTCAGTGACTGACAGTGGGCCCGGGGCAGTGCCCGGTGACAGTGGGCCCGGGGCAGTGCTCAGTGACTGACAGTGGGCCCGGGGCAGTGCCCGGTGACAGTGGGCCCGGGGCCGTGCTCGGTGACTGACAGTGGGCCCGGGGCCGCGCCCGGTGACAGTGAGCCCGGGGCAGCGCCCGGTGACAGTGAGTGGGCCCGGGGCTGTGCTCGGTGACTGACAGTGGGCCCGGGGCCGCGCCCGGTGACAGTGAGCCCGGGGCAGCGCCCGGTGACAGTGGGCCCCGAGGCAGTGCCCGGTGACAGTGGGCCCGGGGCAGCACCCGGTGACAGTGGGCCCGGGGCAGCGCCCGGTGACAGTGGGCCCGGGGCAGCGCTCGGTGACAGTGGGCCCGAGGCAGTGCCCAGTGGCGGACAGTCAGAACAAGCTGGGCTTTAGTGCACAGCTCCTGGGTGACCGGTGGGTTTCGCCGACACATCGACCGGCCTCATTTCAGTTCAACGTAATGAGCAGTTGACCATCCATCAATGTTACATCATAAAAGATCACATTGCTGGCAGTCACCCCTCAGCAGACGATGGAATGGGCCCAGCGAGGACTGGACCCTCTCGATGGCCAGAGCTCAGACTTTGGGACAGGAAGAGCTGCGTGAGGTGGCAGTGTCCAGAGAGGCCTCCTCTTGCCCTAGCCAGACCAGCAATAGGCAACAGAGCCTCGGCTAGGCCAGCAGTGGTTGACTTAACTACATGGTTTTTGCTGTACATTTTTCTGCCTCTCAGGACAATAAATAAATAAATACACAAGATATTAAAAACCCACTGACACTGGTCCTCATACCGATTGACTGGTTATAGAAGCATAGAAAATAGGTGCAGGAGTAGGCCATTCGGCCCTTCGAGTCTGCACCACCATTCAATAAGATCATGGCTGATCATTCCCTCAGTACCCCTTTCCTGCTTTCTCTCCATACCCCTTGATCCCCTTAGCCGTAAAGGCCAGATCTAACTCGCTCTTGAATATATCTAACGAACTGGCATCAACAACTCTCTGTGGTAGAGAATTCCACAGGTTAACAATTCTGTGAGTGAAGAAGTTTCTCCTCATCTCAGTCCTAAATGGCTTACCCCTTCTCCTTAGACTATGTCCCTGGTTCTGGACTTCCCCAACATCGGGAACATTCTTCCTGCATCTAACCTGTCCAATCCCATCAGAATTTTATATGTTTCTATGAGATCCCCTCTCATCCTTCCAAAACCCAGTGAATAAAGGCCCAGTCGATCCAGTGTCTCCTCATATGTCAGTCCTGCCATCCCTGGAATCAGTCTGGTGAACCTTCGCTGCACTCCCTCAACAACAAGAACATCCTTCCTCAGATTAGGAGACCAAAACTGAACACAATATTCCAGGTGAGGCCTCACCAAGGCCCTGTACAACTGCAGTAAGACCTCCCTGCTCCTATACTCAAATCCCCTAGCTATGTTGCATCGTATCAGAGATTTATTTGTCCCATATACTACCGATGTGTTGCTGTGTGATATTTGATGGAGTAGTTAGAGAATGTGCGATGGGGATATGACAATACCAGGCAGTCTGGGAGAAACCAATGGTGCTGTGCTCCAGCAGTTTCAGCGTTACATCGGCCAGGCGATGGACAACATACCCCAGGGAGAGAATCGAAACCCATTCCTTCTGAGGCCACGCATGGTCAGACACATCGAGTACTTCTGGGGGTTAATAAACATATGTTGAATGATCATTGTACTACAAGATATGGGATACAGATCGGATCCATAGCTGGCCCTGGGCTTGTGGGAGGAGGAGAGGTAATTACATTGGCCTCTGTGATCGGAGAGTGGGTGAGTGGGGAAATTAACCAGAGCTCTGGCTCTTGATTGTGATTCACCTTAACATGTGGATTTCAGCTGAGGACTGGGTTGTGAGGCCCCTTACAGTGGAATAGCATTTATCACATTTAGGCTCACTTGTTAGAATGGCCATTTGGGTGAGGGCAGTTAGCAGCTGTGGAATGGTATCCCAGCAGGAGTTACTGCCTTTCAAAGAGGGTGGAGAGACACGGGAGAAAAGATGACAGCTAGATACAAAATTTAGAAGGCGGCAGCAAACTGTAATTGCAGCATCTCTTCAGACCAATCAGATCCCAGAGCAAGAGACTACAGTCTCTCCAACCATCAGATCAGGACCAATTAGACCCAAGAACCGTGCTGGGAGTGTTGCTGTGTTTGGGCCCTGGGCCCTGGGCAGTGTTTGACCATTTTGCTGACAATGTTCCCGTCAGTCCACAAAGCTCCTCTCTGGCCCGCCAATCTCGAGAAAACTAACCTGTCCTTTGTCAGCAACATTCTCAGAAATAGAGTGTTTCTGGGAGTACTTCTGACTTTGGGCAATATTGTAAAGAAAGTGATATTGGATCAGTCGCCCGTTACACATTGAATAGAAATTAAAATCGGGAGAGATGTATTACATGCAGCTGATCAATATCACTTGGTTTGCACTACGGGCCAAAATCAAAATTACCCGATTATCTCTCGCACTATTTCACCCTCTTGCTTTTGCCCACACTATCTGTAGTGCTTTGTGTTACAGGGATTTAATTCATTACCCATTACTTAATTCAGGAACTAAACTGTAAACTAAGTTACTTAAATACAAATATAATTACATTTAATTAAATATAACAAGGTTTCTAAACTTGGGCCATGGTTTAAATTAAGAACCGTGGTACAGATTAAAAACTACACATAGATAATTTGAAATTTCAAAACTTGAAAATCTAATTAGTTAGATAAAATACATGAGATGGCGGGGCGGGTGACGTGTTGCAGCTGCAGCGTATGGGAGCTGGTTTTCCCATCGAGGTGCACGGTGACCACATCTGCACCAAGTGTCTGCAGCTCAAGGAACTTCGGCTCCGCGTTGATGAGCTTCAGACACTGCGGTACGTCAGGGAGGGGGAGAGTTACCTGGACGCTGTGTTCCAGCAGGCAGTCACACCCCTTAGGTTAACTAACTCAAATTTGGTCCATGGTCAGGTACAGGAGGGTGTGACTATGAGTGAGGAAGCTATGGGGACCCAGGATGTAGTGATGGAGGAGCCTCAGCCCTTGCACTTGTCTGACAGGTTTGAGGCTCTTACTCCCTGTGTGGATGAGAGCAGGAACTGCAGGGAGGATGAGCAAACTGACCACAGCACCGCGGTACAGAGACCCATTCAAGTTGGGGGAGTAAAAAGAAATGTTGTAGCTGTAGGGGACAGTACAGTTAGGGGAATAGATACTGTTATCTGCAGCCGAGAGTGTGAGTCCCGAAGGCTGTGTTCTCTGCCTGGTGCCAGGGTTAAGGGCATCTCCTTAACCCTGGAGAGGAAGTTGGAGTGGGAGGGGAAAGATCCAGTTGTCATGGTCCACGTAGGTCCCAATGACATAGGTAGAACAAAGAAAGAGGTTCTGCTGAGGGAGTATGAGCAACTAAGGGCTAAATTAAAAAGCAGAACCACAGATAATAATATCTGGATTACTACCTGAGCCATGAGCAAATTGCATAGGGTAAATAAAATTGGATAGATGAACACGTGGCTCAAAGATTGGTGTGGGAGAAATGGGTTTCAATTCATGGGACACTTGCACCAGTACTGGGATAAGAGGGAGCTGTTCTGTCGGGACGGGCTTCACTTGAACCAGGCTGGGACCAGTGTTCTGGTGAATCGAATAACTAGCTGTAGATTGAGACTTTGAACAAATATTTGTATCGGTCTTCACGGTAGAAGACACTAAAAGCATCCCAATAGTGGATAATCAAGGGGCTATCGGAAGGGGGAAACTTAATAAATCACTGTCACTAAAGAAGTAGTACTTGGTAAAATAACAGGACTAAAGGCGGACAAGTCCCCTGGACCTGATGGCTTACATCTTAGGGTCTTAAAAGAAGTGGCTGCAGAGATAGTGGATGCATTGGTTGTAATCTACCAAAATTCCCTAGTTTTTGGAGTGGTCCCAGCGGATTGGAAAACCGCAAATGTAACGCCCCTATTCAAGGAGGGAGACAGAAAGCAGGAAACTATAGACCAGTTAGCCTAACATCGGTGGTTAGGAAAATGCTGGAGTCCATTATTAAGGAAGCAGTAGCAGGACATTTAGAAAATCGTAATACAATCAAACAGAGTCAGCATGGTTTTTATGAAAGGGAAATCATGTTTGACAAATTTGCTGGAGTTCTTTGAGGATGTAACGAGCAGGATGGATAAGGGGGAACCAGTGTATGTGGTTTATTTGGATTTCCAGAAAGCATTCGATAAGGTGCCACATAAAAGGTTACTGCACCAAATGGCCTACTCCTGCTCCTATTTGTTATCTTCTTCCTTTGTCTCTCCAGCCAGGGACAGGCTCCAGCAGTGAGGGGAGGGGGAGAAAAATTAAACACTGCAGGAACACAGGTTCACCAAAGCACGAAGACTCCTCACCAACCACTCAACAGTTTAAACCTATCCACCACACTCCTTATAAACTCAAATTATATTCAATCCAGTAGCAAAAATTCAGCGACTCATGGAATTAGAGAGAATGTACAGCTCAGAAACAGGCCATTGGGACCAATTGGCCTGTACTGGTGTATATGCTCCACACGAGCTTCATCTCACCCTAACAATATACCCCTCTATTCCTTTCTCCTTCATTTACTTATCCAGTTTCCCCTTAAATGCATCGATCCTAATGGCCTCAACTACTCCATGTGGTAGCAAGTTCCACATCCTCACCAACCTCTGGGGAAAGAATTCTTCTGAATTTCTTATAGGATTTATTAGTGACTATCTTATATTTTTTTGTGCTCCCTAGTTTTGGTCTCCCCCACATGTGGGAACATTTTCTCGGTGTCTACCCTATTGAATCCCTTCATAATTGTAAATTTCAACAGGTCCCTTTTCCAGACATAAGTGCCCCAGTCTGTTCAGCCGGTGCTGCTAGTTATGAGGATTAGCACGGTTTGGGTTTAAGTCGAAGCATGCAGTGGGATTGCCCCTCCTGTACTTACTGTGTCTATGATTCCTTCAGATACCTCCCTGAACGTCTCAGACTCAAAATCCTCCAACTGAGGGTCGTATTCGATGGACGTGGTGAAGTTCACCAACACGCGGTAGTACACTGAAAGTAAACAAACGCAAATCATTGTAGACCCGACAAGCATCAAACGCCAGCACTTTCTTTCTGATAAAGGTTGCATTACACAACTGACCAAAAACAGCTGAAGGTTTAGTCTCAGGCTTCCAGATCACCCTCAGGCAAGCTGACTTACACCACAAAAACCATCCCATCCTTCCTTCAATGCTCCGGTTATACTGCAGCGCCACACAGATAGAGTCCTCGGGAGAGCAGGGGACCTGCCCAGCTGGATTTCCACTGCTCCTCTGTGGAAGCAGTGGCTCCAGAGATAACCGTGAATGTACAGCCCACCTTTCCAGGCCAGCCATAGCCCCAAATATTCGGGAGGTTACGTGGGCCGAAACTGAGGCTCACATCATTTCTAGCCAACGCTTCATGCCCAGGATCATATGTTGTTTGTCCATATAGAATCCAGCCCAAAGGTAGAGAGAGCAAATGTCAGATCAGCAGGAACTTGCTTTGGAGGCAGTTCAGAGAAGATTCACTCGGTTGATTCCGGAGATGAGGGGGTTGACTTATGAGGAAAGGTTGAATAGGTTGGGCCTCTACTCACTGGAATTCAGAAGAATGAGAAGTGATCTTACCAAAATGTATAAGATTATGAGGGGGCTTGACGAGGTGGATGCAGAGAATGTTTCCTCTGATGGGGGAGACTAGAACTAGAGGGCATAATCTTAGAATAAGGGGCCGCCCATTTAAAACAGAGACGAGGAGAAATTTCTTCTCTCAGAGAGTTGTAAATCTGTGGAATTCGCTGCCTCATAGAGCTGCGGAAGCTGGGACATTGAATACATTTAAGACAGAAATATACAGTTTCCTAAACGATAAGGGGATAAGGGGAACGGGCAGGGAAGTGGAGCTGAGTCCATGATCAGATCAGCCATGATCTTTATTGAATGGCGGAGCAGGCTCGAGGGGCCGTATGGCCTACTCCTGCTCCTATTTCTTATGAATTGACGTACGCCGCAGACGCACTTTAATTGGAGGTAGACCAGAGTACATAGTCACAAAAGTACATACTGCAACGCCTTCACATCTCTCACTTCCTACAGAAAATATACATGCAGTGTGACAGAATAGGTCATAAAAAACACAATCAGAGAATTTGCAGCGAGAGAATGCCACACGGCAACAGTAAGCTGGTAAACACCCAATTGCCTCAACCAAAGAACAAACGTCTCTCACAACCTCAGGACATCCCAAAATACTCCACAGCCAATGACCTATATTTGAAGTGTAGTCACTTGAAATGGAGGAAAAAAACAGCAGCCAATTTGCACAGCAAGATCGCACAACAGCGATGAAATAAATGACCAGATAATGTGTTTTAGTGATGTTGGTTGAGAGATAAATATTCGCCAGGACACTAGGAAAAAAACCCTTGCTCTTCTTCAAAACAATGCCGTGGGATCTTTTACATCCACCTGAGAAAGCAGACGGGGCCTCGGTTTAACGTCTCATCCGAAAAATGGCACCTCCGACAGTGCGGCGCTCCCTCAGCGCTGCACTGGAGTGTCAGCCTGGATTATGTGCTCAGGACTCTGGAGTGGGACTTGAACCTTGAACCCACGATCTTCTGCACAAGCCAAGCTGAAACCCATTCTCCTATTTCCCCATCCTCTATTTAGTTTTTTATTTGGAACATGTCTGTATGTTAAAGCCTCTCTACAAATCAGAGTTATGTCCCCTTCAACCCTTTTTGTGATCATCTCAAATTTGTGTCCTCTCATTACCATCTACAGTGCAAACAATTTATCACCATTTACCTCGTCATAACACTTCATAATCTAGCAGCTCACCCCGAACATAGCTTGTTACAAGGCAAGCCATTGTGTATGTGGTGAAGGCGCTCCTTATGGCTTGCTACCTCAGCAATATTCGGCAGATTAACGATCTATTTAGATTACAGAACTGCTTCAAGTAGCCTCTTGATCTCCAGTGCTGTTAAATCACTCTATTTACATCAGTACCAACAAGATGTGTTTACGCAGTCATTTGTCATGAACACAGCCTGGCAACCACCTGAACGGCCGGAGGTGGGGGGGTGTCTGTACAGTGAGCGGGACACGGAGACCCCAATGGCTGGTGGTCGGTACAGACTAATGGCTGGGCGGGGGAGTCTGTACAATGACAGGGACTCCAACGTCTTGGGGGGGAGGGAGGGGGTCTGTACAGTGAGTGGGACACGGAGACCCCAATGGGCTGGGGATCTGTACAGTGAGTGGCACACGGAGAGGCTAGGGGAAGGCTATGCTCCAGAGATGACGAAGAAAACCATTTTTTCAGTCATTTGGGTGGATCTTTATCTCAGTGCTGTTTCTCAGAGTATGAAGCTTAATGTTACTGGAAGGGAACACCACATATATCCTGTCCCATTAGCTATGGCTAGTCACCGACTGTCAGAAGAGCGGACAGGTCCCCTTGAGATCAGTAGCAGGTTTTTCACAGGCAGGGGATGAATACAATCCCATACCATGGGCACCTTTCGAACACTGAGAAATTCAAACGCTGCTTTCCTGGCAGACACAGAACAGTGCTCCGTTTACCAAAGTCCCACCACACGGAACAATTTGCTTTTGATAACCAGAAGTAGCGTCAATCAGTTCAATTGCAGGAGACAGAATGATGAATGGGTTCGATAGGGTAGACAGAGAGGTGTTTCCACTTGTGGGGAGTCTAAAACTAGGGGCCAGGAATATAAGATAGTCACATAAACCCAATGGGGAATTCAGAAGAAACTTATTTACCCAAAGAGCAGTGAGAATGTGGAACTACACAGGGAGTGGGTAAGGCAAACAGCATAGATACATTTGAGGCAAAGCTAGGCAAGTACATGAGGGAGAAAGGAAGAGGAGGGTGTGGTGACAGGATGAGATGGAGAGGGGTGGGAGGGGTGGAGCACTAACCCCGGCACGAAGCGGTGGGCCCACTGGCCTGTTTCTGTGCTGTAAATACTATGTCATTGTACGGAGATAAACACAGCCCAAATCACAGGATAGCCAACACTGCACCGTTACCCACACAGCCCGAAGGGATCGCTGGCTTTCACCATTACAATCAGATGCACATGAACAGTAAAGGTTGAGTCCCAAACCGTTCAAAAGCCTCCATGATAAACCTAGGCAGGTTATTCTATACCGTTGTATGTGTGAAACTCGAGGGTTTACATGATAATATTGTGTTAAAATAGCCCCCGACTTACTAATGGAAATGCTTCTCTACACTTTATTTCACACACATTTTAACATCAGCAATTTCAGCTACCAGTCAGGCAGAGCTCTGATTGAACAGGAAGTTACCAGTCAGCTGATTGGATGCAAGATCATGATTTTGCCACATAGAAGGCCAGAGTTGAAATGAAGGAACTGTATTGGGAGAAAGAAAGACTTTCATTTATATAGACCTCAAGACGCCTCAAAGTGCTTTACAGCCCAGAGTAAGAAACACAGCAGCCAATTTTCATAAGGTAAGGTTCCACAACCTAGCAATGAGAAAAATGCCCAGATAATCTGTTTTAGTGATGTTGGTTGAGGGAAAAATATCGACCAGGACACCAAGGAAAACTCCCCTGCTCTTCTTCAAAATAGTGCCATGGGATCTTTTATGTCCACCTGAGGGGGCAGACGGGGCCTCGGTTTAACGTCTCATCCGAAAGACAGCACCTCCAACAGTGCAGCGCTCCCTCAGTACTACACTGGAGTGTCAGCCCAGATTTTGTGCTCAAGTTACATGGAATGGAGAGGGTCAGTGTAGGGAGCGACTGGGCGAGGGTCAGTGTAGGGAGCGACTGGGCGAGGGTCAGTGTAGGGAGCGACTGGGCGAGGGTCAGTGTAGGGAGCGACTGGGCGAGGGTCAGTGTAGGGAGCGACTGGGCGAGGGTCAGTGTAGGGAGCGACTGGGCGAGGGTCAGTGTAGGGAGCGACTGGGCGAGGGTCAGTGTAGGGAGCGACTGGGCGAGGGTCAGTGTAGGGAGCGACTGGGCGAGGGTCAGTGTAGGGACCGACTGGGACACGGAATGGTACCCCATGATCTCCTGACTCAGATGAGACTGCTACACTGAGCTCCAGCTGATACCCAAGAGGCACCATAGAAACATAGAAATTTACAGCGCAGAAGGAGGCCATTTCGGCCCATCGTGTCTGCGCCGGCCGACAAAGAGCCACACGGCCCTCTGTCAGCAGCCCCGAAGGTTACATATAAATCTATGAACAATGAACAATGGTGGAAAGGTAAAGAGCACCCAGCCCAACCAGTCCGCCTCACACAACTGCGACATCCCTTGCACCGCAACATTTTACACTCCACCCCAACCAGAGCCATGTGATCTCCTGGAAGAAGCAAAAAAAACAGGTAAAAACCCAGGTCAATTGGGGGAAAAAAATCTGGGAAAATTCCTCTCTGACCCATCCAGGCGATCGAAACTAGTCCAGATCATCACTCTGGCCGTATTCGATTCTCTGCAGTATTTACCATCGTATCTGTGCCAGCCAACAAGAGGTATCCAGTCTAATCCCACTTAGTAGCTCTAGGTCCGTAACCCTGCAGGTTACAGCACTTCAAGTGCCCATCCAACCGTCTTTTAAATGTGGTGAGGGTTTCTGCATCCACCACCCTTCCAGGCAGTGAGTTCCAGACCCCCACAACCCTCTGCGTGAAGAAGCTTCCCCTCAAATCCCCCCAAAACCTTCCACCAACCACCTTAAACCTATGCCCCCCTGTAATTGATCCCTCCACCAATGGAAATAAGCCCTTGCTAGCCACTTTATCCAGGCCCCTCAAAATTTTGTACACCTCAATGAGGTCTCCTCTCAGCCTCCTCTGATCCAAGGAGATTAAACACAGCCTATCCAACCTGTCCTCACAGCTAAGAATCTCCATTACAGGCAGCATTCTAGTAAATCTCTTCTGCACCCTCTCCAGTGCAATCACGTCCTTCCTATAATACGGCGACCAGAACTGCACGCAGTACTCCAGCTGTGGCCTAACCAGTGTATTATACACTTCAAGCATAACTTCCCTACTCTTGTATTCTGTGCCTTGGTCAATAAAGGCAAGCATTCCGTATGCCTTCTTAATCACCATGTCCACCTTGCCTGCTATTTTCAGGGAACTGTGGACAAGTTCTCTACATTTCCAAGTGGTATACCCTTTCCTTATTAGCCCTCCCCATGTGCATTACCTCACACTTCTCCAAATTAAATTCCATTTGCCACTGCTCTGCCCACCTGACCAGTAGATTGATATCCTCCTGCAGCCCATGACTTTCCTCTTCATTATCAACCACACAGCCAATTTTAGTATCATCTGCAAACTTCTTAATCATACTCCCTATATTCAAATCTAAATCGTTGATATATACCACAAAAAGCAAGGGACCCAGTACTGAGCCCTGCGGAATCCCACTGGAAACATCCTTCCAGTCACAAAAACATCCACCAATCATTACCCTTTGCTTCCTACCTCGAAGCCAATTTTGGATCCAACTTGCCACTTTGCCCTGTATCCCATGGGCTTTACCCTACATAACCAGTTTGCCATGTGGGACCTCATCAAAAGCTTTGCTAAAGTCCATATATACTACATCATACGCACTACCCTCATCGACCCTCCTGGTTACCTCCTCGAAAAATTCAATCAGGTTAATCAAACACAATCTTCCCTTAACAAATTCGTGATGATTATCCCTAATTAATCCTTGCCTTTCCAAATGTAGATTTATCCTGTCTTTCAGGATTTTTTCCAATAATTTTCCCACCACTGAGGTTAGGCTGACAGGCCTGTAATTACTCGGTCTATCCCTTTCTCCCTTCTTAAACAAGGGTGCTACATTAGCAGTCCTCCAGTCCTACGGCACCATGCCCAAATCCAAAGAGGGCTGGAAAATGATGGTCAAGGCCTCTGCTATTTCCTCCTTTATTTCGCTCAACAACCTGGGATGCATTTCACCTGGGCCTGGGGACTTATCTACTTTCATTGCTGCTAAACCCCTTAATACTTCCTCTCTCTGTTTATTTCATCCAGAATATCACACTTCTCCTCGATAGCAGTATCTGCATTGCCCCTTTCCTTTGTGAAAACAGATACAAAATATTCATTAAGAACCATACCCACATCATCCACCTCTACACAGAGATTACCCTCATGGTCTGTAATAGGCCCTACCCTTTCTTTAGTTATCCTTTTATGCTTCATATATTTATAGAACATCTCTGGGTGTTCCTTGATTTTAGTTGCCAAGAATTTTTTATGCTCTCTCAGCATTCCTAATATCCTTTTTAATTTCACCTCTGAACTTTCTATATTCCTCCAGAGATTCTGCAGTATTTAGCCGTCGGTATATGACATAAGCTTCCCTTTTTGTCTTTATAGAAACATAGAAAATAGTTGCAGGAGTAGGCCATTTGGCCCTTCGAGCCTGCACCACCATTCAATAAGATCATGGCTGATCGTTCCCTCAGTACCCCTTTCCTGCTTTCTCTCCATACCCCTTGATCCCTTTAGCCATAAGGGCCATATCTAACTCCCTCTTGAATATATCCAATGAACTGGCATCAGCAACTCTCTGCGCCAGGGAATTCCACAGGTTAACAACTCTCTGAGTGAAGAAGTTTCTCCTCATCTCAGTCCTAAATGGCCTACCCCTTATCCAAAGACTGTGTCCCCTGGTTCTGGACTTCCCCAACATTGGGAACAATCTACCTGCATCTAACCTGTCCCGTCCCATCAGAATTTTATATGTTTCTATGAGATCCCCTCTCAGCCTTTTAAACTCCAATGTTTTAAGGCCCAGTTGATCCAGTCTTTGCTCATATGTCAGTCCAGCCATCCCAGGAATCAGTCTGATGAACCTTCGCTACACTCCCTCAATAGCAAGAACGTCCTTCCTCAGATTAGGAGACCAAAACTGAACACATTCCAGGTGAGGCCTCACCAAGGCCCTGTGCAACTGCAGTAAGACCTCCCTGCTCCGATACTCAAATCCCCCAGGGATGAAGGCCAACATACCATTTGCCTTCTTTACCGCCCTATGTACCTGTATGCCAACTTTCAATGACTGATGAACCATGACACCCAGGTCTCGTTGCAACTCCCCTATAAGTCCGTAAACATCCATGGGGCTCTAGAATTGTTATTCCCATCCTTTTTCTTTAAGGGCACATGTTTGGCCTGAGCCTTCCGGATCTCCTCCTTGAATGCCTCCCACTGTTCCGACACTGATTTACCCACAAGTACCTGTTTCCAGTCCACTGTGGCCAAATCATTCCTTAACTTAGCAAAGTTAGCTTTTCCCCAATTTAGGACTTTTATTCCTGGTCTATCATTGTCCTTATCCATAACTAACTTGAATCTGACTGAATTATAGTCACTGGCACCCAAGTGCTCCCCACTAATGCCCCTTCCACCTGCCCAGCTTCATTCCCCAAAACTAAATCCAAAACCGCCCCCTCTCGTGTTGGGCTTGCTACATACTGACTAAAAACATTCTCTTAAAATGCATTCAAGAATTCCGCATCCTCAATACCCTTCACACTAAATTTGTCCCAATCAATATTTGGATGGTTAAAATCCCCTACTATTACTATCCTATGGTTTTTGGACTTCACAGCAATTTGTCGACATATTTGCTCCTCTATCTCCCTCCCACAGTTTGGGGGTCTATAATACACACCCAGCAATGTGATCGCCCCTTTTTTATTTTTCAGTTCGACCCATATGGCCTCATTTGATGATCACTAACAACATATCCCTCCTCACCGCTGTAATAGTTTCTTTAATCAATACTGCGATCACCCCCCCCACCCCCACCCCCCACTTTTTACCCCCTCTCTGTCCTGTCTAAAAATCCTGTAGCCAGGAATATTCAGCTGTCAAACCTGCCCCTCTTTCAGCTATGTCTCTGTAATGGCTATAATGTCATACCCCAAGTGTCTACCTGTGCTCTTAGCTCATCCGTCTTATTCGCTATAGTCCTTGCATTAAAGTATATACGATTCAGCACAGGAAGACCTCCTTGCTTACTATTTATTAACCCTTGTTTCCTCTATCTTACAGATTCACTTTCTAGATTCTTGTTATCCAATTTCAGCTTTACTTCCTTCCCTTTTGAATTTGTTCTCAGGTTCCCATCCCCCTGCCAAGCTAGTTTAAACTCTCCCCAACAGCACTAACAAAATTCCCTGCGAGGATATTGGTCCCGGCACTGTTGAGGTGCAACCCATCCGATTTGTACAGGTCCCATCGCCCCCAGAAACGGTCCCAATTCCTCAGGAATTTAAAGCCCCCCCCCTCCTGTATCAACTCTCCAGCCACGCGTACATCCTCTCTCTCCTTCTATTCTTGTACTCATTCTCATGTGGCACCAGTAGTAACCCGGAGATTACTACCTTTGAGGTCCTACCCTCCTAAATTCTGCCTGCAGGACCTCATCCCTCTTTCTCCCTATGTCATTGGTCCTGATATGGACCATGACCTCTAACTATTCACCCTCTCCCCCCAGAATGCCCTGCATCTGCTCTGTGACATCCTTGACCCTGGCACCAGGGAGGTACCATGCCAACCTGGAGTCACGTCTATGGCCGCAGAAATGCCTGTCTGTTCCCCTATCTATTGAATGCCCGACCACTACTTATTCTTTGTCCCTCCCCATGTGCAGTTGAGCCACCCGTGGTGCCTTGGAGGCCCAGAGGTCAGCGAGGAGTGGGAGGCCCGGAGGTTGGTGATGGGCGGGAGGTTGACGAGAGGTTGGCGAGAAGTGGGAGGTCGGCCAGGAGCGGGAGGCCCGGGGGCCGGCCGGGAGCGGGAGGCCCGGGGGCCGGCCGGGAGCGGGAGGCCCGGGGGTCGGCCGGGAGCGGGAGGCCCGGCGGTCGGCCGGGAGCGGGAGGCCCGGGGGTCGGCCGGGAGCGGGAGGCCCGGGGGTCGGCCGGGAGCGGGAGGCCCGGGAGTGGGAGGCCCGGGGGTCGGCCGGGAGCGGGAGGCCCGGGGGTCGGCCGGGAGCGGGAGGCCCGGGGGTCGGCCGGGAGCGGGAGGCGGCCAGGAGCGGGAGGCCCGGGGGTCGGCCGGGAGCGGGAGGCGGCCAGGAGCGGGAGGCCCGGGGGTCGGCCGGGAGCGGGAGGCCCGGGGGTCGGCCGGGAGCGGGAGGCCCGGGAGTCGGCCGGGAGCGGGAGGCCCGGGGGTCGGCCGGGAGCGGGAGGCAGCCAGGAGCGGGAGGCCCGGGGATCGGCTGGGAGCGGGAGGGCAGGGGTCACTGTGTACAGTGAGGTCCCTCTATCAGCCTGGGAGTGATGACGAGCAGATAGCTACAGGAGCTGCCAAAGGAGTGCAGCCTTGCAGCATCTACAAGGAGCCCTGTAACTGATCACTATACACACAGCCTTGTCAACATTTTGCAAAAGGTGCGGAGGTCCAGCATGTGGAGAGAATGGGAATGCACGCAATGCTACAATCAGAGCCAATTAACGCATGGTAAAGCAGCTGAGATCCTTGCGCAGATCAGAAATTACCCTGGCACTGTTGTGGTAACAGAAAAAGCTGCAATTTATTGCCCTGCACAAATCTAACCGTCAGCAACAAACAAGCCTGAAATCAGAATCGCCTTGAGCTTCCGACTTGCAATCATCGTCAGCGCTCCACAATGAACAGCACTATGTCGCCATGAGCCCCGCACTTCTCAACAGCATGTAATGTGGAGGCTTGTGACCCTGAGGTCTCGTTTTGATAAAAGCCAAATTGTTTAAAGGTCTAAGTGTTACCAGCTGTTCTGCCACTATGCCCAGAACTGCACCCTGTAGTACGAAAGCAGTAAACAAGGTTGTGCAAATGGCAATCTAGTCAGGCTCGGTGGTGTGGGCTGGGCTCAGGTAAGCCACCTTACTGTAGGAGGAGGCACGAGAGCCCCCAGCCTCCTCGCTGTGCTGCAGTACTTCCCCGGAGCCCCTCAACATGCTGAACACCAGCGGTATATTGGACCACAAAATGGCGGCACTGTGCAATGAGAGACTCGTTTCTATTGGATCGGAGTGGGCTCAGGACTTGGCTGGTGCAGCTCAATAAATGAAACAGAAAACAGTGATTGGATTAAACCCATTGACTATCGCCGAGGAGATCTGGGACCAAGGACTGTGCAGAGTAAACACAGGTTGTAAACTGCTCACACAGCACTTTCACTCCATGCCGAGCTATTGAAATCGTATTACACAGCGTGTTAAAATGCAAGGGCTTTAATTCACAAACTTCCCACTGGTTCCAGGTTGTGGGAAAGCAGCCCACGTTGTATTCTCCACCTGTGTTTGATTTGCAGGTGCCCAGCTGTGCCAGGTTCAGCTCCAAACATTCCTTCTGCATCCTCACTGGGCTGGAATCAAGACACCCCAACCCTTCCTCTCCCAGGATCTCAAACTACTGAACTTCAAAACACAAGGGAAGGGAAGGAAGGATGGAAGGGAAGGAAGTAGGGAAGGGAAAGAAGGAGGAAAGGGAAGGAAGGAGGAAAGGGAAGGAAGGAGGAAAGGGAAGGAAGGAGGAAAGGGAAGGAAGGAGGGAAGGAAGGAGGGGAGGGAAGGAGGGAAGGAAATACACTGTTGTAACGTGCACAGTAAGGTCCCACAGGCAGAAATGTGACAATGAGCAGATTATCTGTTTTAGTGATGTTGGTTGAAGGATAAATATTGGCCAGGAGGGGAACTCCCTTGCTGTTGTGTGGAATAGTGCCACAGGATCTTTTATGTCCAACTAAGAGGTCAGATGGCATCTTGCCACCTAATCATTTCTCTTTGATATGATCAGTGTTCTAACCACTTTCAACCTTGCTGACCTGTGTGACATGACCCTTCACCCTGGATCTCAGCACCAAGTTCCACTTTCCCCCACGTGGCACGTACCCTCAAATGAACAAAAGATAAGCAGCGTGGTCTCGTCCTACAGCGAGCTTCTGATCTTCAATGTGGATTCAAATTGCGAGTCACCATGCAGAGACAAAGGCCCACTGGAGAAATCAGCCCCTCCGGCCACTCTCGTGGTCCTCCAGGCAACACTCAGCAAAGGACTTGCAACAGGAAACTGCATTCTGCTTTTGGCAGCGAGAGGGTGTGTTGACTGAGGGGCTGGAGAGGTTTTTAAAGTAGGTGAGAACATAATTCCACAGAATAACGCCCATGGTAACGGAAGTAGATGTATCTGGAACACAGAGGGGCATACAACATTTGGCAACAGGACTGCTGGTCAGCTGTGATCTCACGGAATGGCGGAACAGGCTCAAGGGGCTGAACGGCCTCCTCCTGCTCCTTCAACTGCTGACTCGCCTTCCCCCTCACCAGCCTAACCTCCACACACAGCACATCCACCGCAGGCAGAGCCAGCAATCCTGGGCACAGCGGCAGCAGGAACAGACAAAGCAGACTGGGAGAGTCGGCCCGGCACTGGTTCCCGACCAGGCAACAAATCAGCTTCCGACCAGCTGCAACGCTTGTGCCCAATTCGTTCCTTGGCTCGGTCCTTGGCTCGTCCGGGCCACACAGGAAATGCTGAAATATTTTGATGCTAGTTTTATCGATGGTTTTTCTTGCATGCTGCGTTGGAACGTGACCAAAGGTGCTCTTAAACAGCCACAGACATTGCACAGGGCTATTTCGACAATGTTTACAGTTTATTACCACCATGTTGCTTTTATTGGCGATTTTTTTTCTAAATTTGAGATTTTTGTAGAAAACTGTTGCTGTCGTTATTGTTTTCAAACTTGTTATTAAGGCATTTACTTTTAAAACAACTCAAATATTGGATTTAATAGTTACATAGAAACATAGAAAATAGGTGCAGGAGTAGGCCATTCGGCCCTTCGAGCCTGCACTGCCATTCAATGAGTTCATGGCTGAACATGAAACTTCAGTATCCCATTCCTGCTTTCTCGCCATACCCCTTGATCCCCCCAGTAGTAAGGACTTCATCTAACTCCTTTTTGAATATATTTAGTGAATTGGCCTCAACAACTTTCTGTGGTCGAGAATTCCACAGGTTCACCACTCTCTGGGTGAAGAAGTTTCTCCTCATCTCGGTCCTAAATGGCTTACCCCTTATCCTTAGACTGTGACCCCTGGTTCTGGACTTCCCCAACATTGGGAACATTCTTCCTGCATCTAACCTGTCTAAACCCGTCAGAATTTTAAACGTTTCTATGAGATCCCCTCTCATTCTTCTGAACTCCATTGAATACAAGCCCAGTTGATCCAGTCTTTCTTGATATGTCAGTCCCGCCATCCCGGGAATCAGTCTGGTGAACCTTCGCTGCACTCCCTCAATAGCAAGAATGTCCTTCCTCAAGTTAGGAGACCAAAACTGTACACAATACTCCAGGTGAGGCCTCACCAAGGCCCTGTACAACTGTAGCAATACCTCCCTGCCCCTGTACTCAAATCCCCTCGCTATGAAGGCCAACATGCCATTTGCTTTCTTAACCGCCTGCTGTACCTGCATGCCAACCTTCAATGACTAATGTACCATGACACCCAGGTCTCTTTGCACCTCCCCTTTTCCTAATCTGTCACCATTCAGATAATAGTCTGTCTCTCTGTTTTTACCACCAAAGTGGATAACCTCACATTTATCCACATTATACTTCATCTGCCATGCATTTGCCCACTCACCTAACCTATCCAAGTCACTCTGCAGCCTCATAGCATCCTCCTCGCAGCTCACACTGCCACCCAACTTAGTGTCATCCGCAAATTTGGAGATACTCCATTTAATCCCCTCGTCCAAATCATTAATGTACAATGTAAACAGCTGGGGCCCCAGCACAGAACCTTGCGGTACCCCACTAGTCACTGTCTGCCATTCTGAAAAGTACTCATTTACTCCTACTCTTTGCTTCCTGTCTGACAACCAGTTCTCAATCCACGTCAGCACACTACCCTCAATCCCATGTGCTTTAACTTTGCACATTAATCTCTTGTGTGGGACCTTGTCGAAAGCCTTCTGAAAGTCCAAATATACCACATCAACTGGTTCTCCCTTGTCCACTCTACTGGAAACATCCTCAAAAAATTCCAGAAGATTTGTCAAGCATGATTTCCCTTTCACAAATCCATGCTGACTTGGACCTATCATGTCACCTCTTTCCAAATGTGCTGCTATGACATCCTTAATAATTGATTCCATCATTTTACCCACTACTGATGTCAGGCTGACCGGTCTATAATTCCCTGTTTTCTCTCTCCCTCCTTTATTAAAAAGTGGGGTTACATTGGCTACCCTCCACTCGACAGGAACTGATCTAGAGTCAATGGAATGTTGGAAAATAACTGTCAATGCATCCGCTATTTCCAAGGCCACCTCCTTAAGTACTCTGGGATGCAGTCCATCAGGCCCTGGGGATTTATCGGCCTTCAATCCCATCAATTTCCCCAACACAATTTTCCGACGAATAAGGATTTCCCTCAGTTCCTCCTTCTTACTAGACCCTCTGACCCCTTTTATATCCGGAAGGTTGTTTGTGTCCTCCTTAGTGAATACCGAACCAAAGTACTTGTTCAATTGGTCTGCCATTTCTTTGTTCCCCATTGTGACTTCCCCTGATTCTGACTGCAGGGGACCTACGTTTGTCTTTACTAACCTTTTTCTCTTTACATATCTATAGAAACTTTTGCAGTCCGCCTTAATGTTCCCTGCAAGCTTCCTCTCGTACTCTATTTTCCCCCTCCGAATCAAACCCTTTGTCCTCCTCTGCTGAGTTCTAAATTTCTCCCAGTCCCCAGGTTCACTGCTATTTCTGGCCAATTTGTATGCCACTTCCTTGGCTTTAATACTATCCCTGATTTCCCTTGATAGCCACGGTTGAGCCATCTTCCCTTTTTTATTTTTACGCCAGACTCATCCATGTGGTCTCTAAATGTCTGCCATTGCCCATCCACTGTCAACCCCTTAAGTATCATTCACCAATCTATCCTAGCCAATTCACGTCTCATACCTTCAAAGTTACCCTTCTTTAAGTTCTGGACCATGGTCTCTGAATTAACTGTTTCATTCTCCATCCTAATGTAGAATTCCACCATATTATGGTCACTCTGCCCCAAGGGGCCTCGCACAACGAGATTACTAATTAATCCTCTCTCATTACACAGCACCCAGTCTAAGATGGCCTCCCCCCTAGTTGGTTCCTCGACATATTGGTCAAGAAAACCATCCCTTATGCACTCCAGGAAATCCTCCTCCACCGTATTGCTTCCAGTTTGGTTAGCCCAATCTATATGCATATTAAAGTCACCCATGATAACTGTTGCACCTTTATTGCATGCACCCCTAATTTCCTGTTTGATGCCCTCCCCAACATCACTGCTACTGTTTAGAGGTCTGTACACAACTCCCAATAACTCCCAGTTGACGGGGTATAATATGGGTTTGGAAGGGAGAACAGCAGACACCAGACTGTATGTGCGGACCTTACTGAAAGCTAGCTGCCAATGAGACTGTAAGTGCTTCAGCTTGCTTCAGGTCAGCAGGAAGAGTGAGAAAAGAGACAATTCTTCCCGAGGTTTGACAGCAAGACCGTACCTCTGTCCAGAGTTAAAGAAGACCCTTTTTCCTGAGGGGGTTCGATTTGTTTTCCTTCCCGGGCCACATGTGTAGCAGTTTTAAGCAATTGCAGTACAGCACTGCCAATGAATTAATCTTAAACTGCAGTAACTGTTGTAATGTAGGCAAACGGAGCAGCCAATGAGCGCGTAGCAAGCTCCCACAGACAGAGAGACACAAGATAACCAGGGAATCTGTTTTTGATGTTGGTTGAGGGATAAATATTGACCAGGGCATCAGGAGAGTTCTCAAGCTCATCTTCAAACAGTGCCATGGGGTCTGTTGCACCCACCTGAACAGGCAGACAGGGTCTCGGTTCAACATCTCATCTGAAAGACGGCACCTCTGACAGTGCAGCACTCGCTCAGTACTGGACCGGGCTCCAACTCTCAACATTCTGACTGCAGACACTAAACAGTTTCTCATACTCATAGAAAAAATCCCATTTTGAATGACAATCTGCTCGGACCTCATTTGTTGAGTAAGCCTTTGATTGTTGAACAGATATTGAACCTCTTCGACACAATTAAAGTACAATCTGACCACTATATCTTTCTTTTCCATCTCGGAGACATCCTTATCTAAAATTGTTCTTGGATACAACCCTTCAAATTATTTGTACTTAAAGGCCAAAGCTTTGCTTTATTGTTTTAAGCCCTATCTTCAAAGAACAAGATAGCCTCTCTAGCCAGCTGTTCCTTGGTTGAGTCAGCAGATTTAAATCCCATGGATTTGTCTCCGAAAATCAAAAGGTCTTCAAACGGGAATGGAAGGGCACTGTCAGAGATTGTAGAGGTCTGGGAAAGATGCTGAAACCTACACACCCTGCACAACGTCAAATACTTCTCTAATGTAAACTTGAGCCATTGAAACACAATTTAAAATTGTAGTGCTAAAAATGATATTTAATTCCATCGGTGCCTCATTGGGAATTTTCCGAAGGCTGAGTTATAGTGTGAAAGGGAATCTTCTGCAAATGTCATATTTTCTATTGTAGAGACACTGCACGAGAATGTTTCATAACTGTAAAATGGCACTGGAGACTTATTTCCTACATGGCCTCACCCCTCCCCATCTCTGTAACCTCCTCGAGCACTCCAACCCTCAGAGCACTCTGTGTTCCTCCAACTCAGGTCTCGTGTACCCCCACTTTATTCGCCCCACCACTGGCAGCCGAGACGTCAGCCCCCTGGACCCCAAGCTCTCCGCCCTCCTTAAAACTTACCTCTTTGGCCAAACTTTTGCTCACCTCCCCCAATAGCTCATCGCTGTAACTTTTGACCAAGTCTGCTCTTGTGAAGAGCTTTCAAAACAAGCACCATCCCAAAAGGATAATAGAGACGAGAAATTCATTAAAGCAGTATTGTAGGTTATTAGTATTTAAGCTCTGAATACTGCACAATTTTCAAAATCCTTTGAATTACAACCCATAATGCACATGACAAAACAACATTTAGTTACTAATCCAGATTAACATCTGTGCAAAGCCCTCAGCAAATTAAACCACTCTCTTTGTTCTCGTAACTGTCAGACTTGCCAAGATCCAACATGGTGTTGGGAATGGAAAGGTGGGCTCCACTCAGTTAGCTAGAGTCAGATTTCTGCAGCTTGGGGAACCGACACAAGATGTTAGGAGGGACTCTGGTATCCCGCACTCCCAGCGGGGAGATGTGTTCACGGGGGTACACAGGTTGGAGAACTGGTGCAGCAATGCGGTCACCCTACCTCCGACCCGATCCACACTCTGCGGGCACTGCGGGGGAGGGGAGAATCTATTGTGAATGATGAAACACCGGAAAGGTGTAGCTTATTCGGTGGATGCAATGTTCATCACTGGGCAGAGTAACTGGAAACTAAGAGGAGGAACTGACCAATATTGGGAGGTATTCCAGCCAGTCAGGTTTAGAACAGTGCCTCCCCATAACAGTGAGGTGTAGCGGTGAGAGATCAGAGCCATACAAAGCATCCTGGATTTACTGCTGCGCTCGGCTTTGGCACTTAACCCCGGGGTACATTCCCAGATTTATTCGGATCAGCCCTGAATTTGTAGGCTGCTGTCTGAAGGACCTGTGGTCTGGTTTTAGAGTTCTGCACAGCTTTCTCACAAGTAACTCTACGTCAGCAGTGGCTCAGTAGGCAGCACTCTCGCTTCGGAGTCAGAAGGTCATGGGTTCAAGTCCCACTCCAAGGATTGAGCACAAAAATCTAGGCCAACACTCCAGTGCAGTGCTGAGGGAGTGCTGCACTGTTGGAGGTGCCGTCTTTAAGATGAGACGTTAAATTGAGGCTCCAGCTGTCCTCGGATATTTGAAGAGCAGGGGGAGTTATCCCTGGTGTCGTGGTCAATATTTATCCCTCAATCAACATCACTATAAAAAACAGATTATCTGGTCATGATCACAGTGCTGTGTGTGGGAGCTTGCTGTGCGTAATATTAGCTGCTGTATTTCCCACATTACAACAGTGACTTCACTTCATTAGTAGTTCACTGGCTGTAAAACGCTTTGGGACATTGAGATGGTGACAGGCGCTATACAAATGCACGTTTAACAGCAACGCGCCAAGTGTCAGCAACGAGTGGTACTGCAGGCGATGCGGTAGGCCCCACCGTCAGCTCTGGAAAGCCTCCGACTGTGAAACTGTTCAGTTCACCGCTGGCAGCTCAGGCCAGTTCCACACCACCGTAGCGGTGTTCCTGACCTTTGCCGTGTCCCAGCCTGGCCTTGCTCACTTGTACAGCCTTTGAACAGCAGTCTCCCGCGTCACATGAACCTCAGTACAGAGCCAGTTGGGGAGAGGGGAACTAATTGGAACATCAGTTAGGGGGAACACATGAAGGACGCACCCAATATAAAAGTTAAGAATGTTAATATTGCGATTATCTACACTGCAGCTGGACCAGATATCCAAAGAAAGCTTTCTAATGATATAAACAACTGTCCGCTAATGGATATCTATTCATTTCATGTGATGATCTTGAGGTCTTTTACACAATCCCCTGGCTCGAGGCTTCTCGGAACACTGGATGAGTACAAATGTATTCTTCATTATAGTGCCAGCCTTGGCTCAGTGGTAGCATTCTTGTCTGGGCCAGAGGCTCTTGCTTTCAAGCCTCACTACAGCACATAACCTAGGCTGATATTTTACTGCAGTACATAAGAACATAAGAAATAGGAGCAGGAGTCGGCCATACGGCCCCTCGAGCCTGCTCCGCCATTCAATAAGACCATGGCTGATCTGATCATGGACTCGGCTCCACTTCCCCGCCCGCTCCCTATAACCCTTTACTCCCTTATCGCTCAAATAATCTGTATCTCCGCCTTAAATATATTCAATGACCCAGCCTCCACAGCTCTCTGGGGCAGAGAATTCCATAGATTTACAACCCTCTGAGAAGAAATTCCTCCTCACCTCGGTTTTAAATGGTCAGCACCCTATTCCAAGACTCTGTCCCCCAGTTTTAGTTTCCCCTATGAGTACTGGGGGAATGCTGCACTGTCACGAGGAGACGTTAAACCAAGGTCCCTGTCCGCCCTCAGGTGGAGGTAAACGATCCCACGGCACTATTCGAAGACCATAGGAGGCCAACCGGTCAGTGTCCTGCCAGCATTTATCCCTCAACCAACACCACCGAAAACTGATTAACTGGTCACTCAAGGATTGTGCTGTGTGCAAGTTGGCTGCCATGTTTGCCGACAAACTGGTGAAAGAAAGACTTGCATTTATATAGCGCCTTTCACAACCACCAGACATCTCAAAGCGCTTTACAGGCAATGAAGTACTTTTGGAGTGTAGTCACTGTTGTAATGTGGGACATGCTACATCCACTTTGCGCACAGCAAGCTCCCACAAATAGCAACGTGATATTGACCAGATAATCTGTTTATTTATGTTGGTTAAGGGATAAATATTGGCCCAGGACACCGGGGATAACTCCACTGCTCTTCTTCGAAATTGTGCCATGGGATCTTTTATGTCCACCTGAGAGGGCAGACAGAGACTCGGTTTAACGTCTCATCCGAAACACGGCCCCTCTGACAGTGCAGCACTCCCTCAGTACCGCACTGGGAATGTCAGTCTAGATTTTTGTGCTCAGGTCCCTGGTGTGGGACTTGAACCCACAACCTTCTGAGTCAGAGGCGAGAGTGCTGAGCCCGGCGGACTGTCAGATACACTGTGACTAAATAAATGTAATTCAGGGCCTGTGACTTACCCGGACATCCCGGAAGGTGCATTGGAAACACAGGTTATTGTTGAGAAAGGTGGCACACTTCAATGTGCTTTGAGTATTTTGCCAGATATCGAAGGGGTTTGAGTGTCACATCACAGGAACGTAGCTGGTTTTGTTTTTAATAAGCTCTATTTCATGTTTATTTTATTTGTGACCCAACAGGCTTGTGTCCATTAAGTCATAAGATCTTTTATAAAAAAGGAGTTGGTAAATGCAGGGGAGACTTTCTGAGCCGAGTATTCATGGACAAGCTACTTCTGTTTAAACACTAAAAGGATTTATTTTGCTGAAAATACTCAGTAATTCAAATTAAGCAATTTAAATAAAACACTGGAGGCATTTTATGCTTGAAAGAAATAAAATTAATTCAAATTAAGCAACTTTGAAGCAGACTCTATATCGAAAAGATCCACACAGATATTTAAGATGAGTTGTCATGTAATCTGCGGGGAGGCATTCCTCTCGTTACCGAGCCAACCAGGCTCCCCTCATTACCGGGCCAACCAGGCTCCCCTCGTTACCATGCCAACCAGGCTCCCCTCTTTCCCGGGCCAACCAGGCTCCCCTCTTTCCCGGGCCAACCAGGCTCCCCTCGTTACCGGGACCACCAGTCTCCCCTCGTTACCGGGCCAACCAGGCTCCCCTCGTTACCGGGCCAACCAGGCTCCCCTCGTTACCGGGCCAACCAGGCTCCCCTCTTTCCCGGGCCAACCAGGCTCCCCTCTTTCCCGGGCCAACCAGGCTCCCCTCTTTCCCGGGCCAACCAGGCTCCCCTCGTTACCGGGCATCACAGACAATGAGCAGTCCATTGGCCCCTCCACACGAGTCTGACTTCTGACCGGGACTGCCCGACCCAAGGAGGCCATGGGTCCAGAGATGTGTCGAGATGATGCAAATTGCGCGGAGGCCTTAGGCCTACTCCATGACGGACATGAGCAATACAGGAGTGGGACTTGAAACCACCTCTGTGCTTTCTTTCTTTCTGACTCAGAAGTAGCAGTCCCACCCACTGAGTGAGCCATGGAGTCATGTAGAATGCACACGGCTAATGCTGCTCATTAAATCAAGCAGCAGCCTACCACACAGAAAGCTGAGATCTCCCGTGCCCCCCTGCAGCTAAGAGAATTGTTTTTAAAATCTGTCAAACGCAAAACTTTTATCTATTTAATTTTTCCGGTATAAATTTGGAAAGTGCTTTTAATTAAGAAGTGCATAAACCATGCCCCCACCCCCCCCCACCCCCACCCCCACCCCGCAGACTTTCATTCTGCTTCAGAAAAGAAAATGAACACAGTCTGGTATCTACCAGGCCAGTTATTGTGCGAGCGAGCGAGCTGTGTGCCGTGTGTGGTGCACTCTGGGGTGCACAACTAGATGGATCCATTGCCTCGCTCACACAATGAATGATACCCTTGGAGGCCACAGGACTCCGAGTGCCAACTGCTGCTGGTATGTGACCTCTGCCCTTCCGAGTCAATGCCCTACTCCTGGGCCATCTGTGTTGGCTGTGCGGCGGAATCTCATTACAGTCGGGCGTCACTGGGCCACACAGTTCTGAAAACACCATTATCCTGATATGTGAGGAATTTGGAAAAACAGATTGTGCAGAGGGTAAGGGTGAGGGGGGCAGAGTGTAATTATGCAGATTTTATTCCGGGACCAAACGGGTGGATTGGTTCTTCAATATTTAACAGCAGATGTGCCGTGACATTGCTCACATTACATCACATGATCCTGTATCAAGCCGCAGTGTATTATTCTGCTGCTGAGGTGCACGCTGTCTTTAAACTAGCTCATAGAGACTACAAAGTCTGGTTGTGGTAAATAAGCACAGCCGGATGTCAGTCAGAGTTTGTCGTTTGGCAGGCAGTTTGTACAGTGGAAGGTGCTGCAGAATTTCTGGCTCTTGGTCTGAAACGCAAAATGACCGGTTCCCTTTCTCGTCAATACATTTGGCCAGTGCGGCAACACTTTCATCGATTTCCTATTGGCTATTCAGTGTGCTAGCATCATAGAAGTTTACAGCACGGCCATTTCAGCCCATCATGTCCGCACCGGACGACCAAGAGTTACCCAGTCTGATATCCACTTTCCAGCTCTTGAACCATAGCCCTGCAGGTTACGGCACTTCAGGTGCACATCCAAGTACTTTTTAAATGTGGTGAGGGTTTCTGCCTCTACCATAACCACACTTTCTGGCAGTGAGTTCCAGACCCCCACCACCCTCTGCGTGAATACAATTTCCCCTCAAATCCCCTCTAAACCTTCTACCAATTACTTTAAATCTATGCCCCCTGGTTATTGACCCCTCTGCGAAGGGAAACAGGTCCTTCCTATCCACTCTATCCAGGCCCTTCATAATTTTGTACACCTCAATACCCCTCAGCCTCCTCTGTTCCAAAGAAAACAGACCCAGCATTTCCAATCTTTCCTCATAGCCAAAATTCTCCAGTCCAGGCAACATTCTTGTAAATCTCCTCTGCACCCTTTCCAATGCAATCACATCTTTCCTGTAATGCGGTGACCAGAACTGCACGCAGTACTCCAGCTGCGGCCTAACCAGTGTTTTATACAGTTCAAACATAACCTCCCTGCTCTCGACTCATAAAGGCAAGTATTCCATATGCCTTCTTAACCACCTTATCTACCTGGCCTGCTACCTTCAGGGATCTGTGGACCTGCACTCCAAGGTCCCTTTGTTGCTCTACACTTTTCAGTGTCGTACCATTTAATGTGTATTCCCTTGTCTTGTTAGACCTCCCCAAATGCATTACCTCACACTTCTCCGGACTGAATTCCATTTGCCACTGTTCTACCCACCTGACCAGTACATTGATATCTTCCTGCAGTCCACAGCTTTCTTCTTCATTCTCAACCACACAGCCTATTTTAGTGACATCTGTAAACTTCTTAATCATACCCCCAACATTCAAGTCCAAGTCATTGATATATACCACAAAAAGCAAGGGACCCAGCACTGAGCCCTGCGGAACCCCACTGGATACAGCCTTCCAGTCACAAAAACACCCATCAACCATTACCCTTTGCTTCCTGCCTCTGAGCCAATTTTGGATCCAACTTGCCACTTTGCCCTGGATCCCGTGGGCTTTTACTTTCGTGACCAGTCTGCCATGTGGGACCTTATCAAAAGCTTTGCTAAAATCCATATGCACTACATCATACGCACTACCCTCATCGACCTTCGAGGTTACCTCCTCGAAAAATTCAATCCAGTTAGTCAGACACGACCTTCCCTTAACAAATCCGTGCTGACTGTCCTTGAGTAATCCGTGTCTTTCTAAATGAAAGTTTTTCCTGTCCCTCAGAATTTTTACCAATAATTTTCCCACCACTGAGGTTAGGCTGACTGGTCTGTAATTACTTGGTGATCCGAGTAGAGTGCTTGCTTTGTGAGTCTCATGTCAAGCATGCGGACGATGTGGCTTGCCCAACGGAGCTGGTTGAGTGTGGTCAGTGCTTCGATGCTGGGGATGTTGGCCGGATCGAGAACACTGTCCTCCCAGTGGATTTTCAGGATCTTGTGGAGGCAATGTTGGTGGTACTTCCCCAGCGTTTTGAGATTCTTGCTGTATCTAGTCCACGTCTCTGAGCTATATAGGAGGGTGGGTATCACTACAGCTCTGTAGACCATAAGCTTGGCGCCAAATTTGAGGTCCTGGTCTTCAAACACTCTTCCTCAAGCGACCGAAGGTTGCTCTGGCACACTGGAGGCGGTGTTGGACCTGGTCATCAATGTCAGCCCTTCCTTGACAGTAGGCTCCCGAGGTATGGAAAATGGTCCGCGTTATCGAAGGCCGCGCCGTGGATTTTGATGACTGGGGTGCAGTGCTGTGTGGTGGGGGCAGGTTGGTGGAGGACCTTTGTCTTACGGATGTTTAATGTAAGGCCCATGCTTTCGTACGCTTCGGTGAAGGTGTTGACACGGCAAGCGAGCTCCAGGTGGGCAGAGGAAACGTTTCAAGGACAACCTCAAAGCCTCCTTGATAAAATGCAACATCCCGACCGGCACCTGGGAGTCCCTGGCCCAAGACCGCCCTAAATGGAGGAAGAGCATCCGGGACCGTGATGAGGGTGCTGTCGAGTCTCGTCGCCAAGAGCACGCAGAAATCAAGCAGAGACAGTGGAAGGAGCGTGCGGCAAACCAGACTCCCCACCCACCCTTTCCTTCAACCACTATCTGTCCCACCTGTGATTCCTCGATTCTGAGGGACTGCCGTTGATGATGATGATGATGATGATGATGATGATGATGATGAATTACTCGGCCTATCCCGTTCTCCCTTTTTAAACCAAGGTACCACATTAGCTGTCCTCCAGCACCACCCCTGCAGCCAGGGAGGATTGGAAAATGATGGTCAGAGCCTCTGCTATTTCCTCTTTTGCTTCTCTTAACATCCTGGGCTACATTTCATCCAGATCTGGGGATTTATCCACTTTCAAAGCTGCTAAATCCCTTAATACTTCCTCTCTCACTATGTTTATTTCATCTAATATTTCACACTCCTCCGCCCCGATTGCAATGTCTGCATCGCCTCTCTCTTTTGTGAAAACAGACGCAAAGTATTCTTTAAGAACCAGACTCACTTCTTCCCCCTCCACACACAATTACCTTTATGGTACCTAGTAGGCCGTACTCTTTCTTTAGTTATCCTCTTGCTCTTAATGTAATTTACTTGCCAACATTTTTTCATGCTGTCTCTTTGCTTTCCTAATTTCCTTTTTAATTGCACCCCTGCACTCCTCTAGAGTCTCTGCAGTATTGAGACCTCAGTATCTATCATAAGCTTCCCTTTTCTTCCTAATCATACTCTGTATGTCTCTTGGCATCCAGGGGGCTCTAGATTTGTTAGTCCCACCCTTTTTCTTTAAGGGCACATATTTGGTATGAAGCCTCCGGATCTCCTCCTTGAATGCCTCCTACTGTTCCGACACTGATTTACCAGTCCACTGTGGCCAAATCACCTCTCCGCTGTGGTGTTGCTCGTGCGGAGTCCAAGATTCCAATTAGTAACAATTCCAATGTTCTATTAATTCAGCACAAAATAACCCTTGCTATGTTTACCTGGTCTCAAAATGTTGTTACTGTCCAGCACAGACTGTGCTGTGATAACACGAACCTGCAGAGAGAGCTGTTTTGTGAGTCTCCACAAGACTGCAGCAATGCTGTTAAACTGTTGGATAAAAACTCTGACCGATTCCCAACATGTTGCAGGCAGTAATTGTCCTATTGGGGGACGATTTAGTGGCATTTTGAAATATGCCTGTTTGCCAGTGCGCGGTAATCTCAGTGTCCACCTCGATCTTGTGCTCGAGTTCCTGGAGTGCGACTTGAACCCGCAATCTTCCGACCCAGAGGCAAGAGTGCTGCCCTGGGCCAAGGTGCACCGAAGGAAGCAGCAATCCGAGCTGATTTCCCCCTTCCAAGTTTTATATTCGATCTTGGGATGTGCACGTCTCTGGCAAAGCCATCATTTATTGCCCAGCCCTCATTACCCAGAGACGTGGGGGTGGGCCTTCTCTTCAACCAGCACAGCTTGTAGCAGTTTGATACAATCAATGCTTCACTAGGCCACTTCCGAGGGTAGTTAAAAGGCCGTGAGTTCAAGCCACATTCCAATGACTTGAGCATATAATCCAGGCCGACACAGTGCTGCACTGTCGGAGGGGCAGTACTGAGGGAGCGCCGCACTGTGGGAGGGGCAGTACTGAGGGAGCGCCGCACTGTGGGAGGGGCAGTACTGAGGGAGCGCCGCACTGTGGGAGGGGCAGTACTGAGGGAGCGCCGCACTGTCGGATGGGGAAGTACTGAGGGAGCGCCGCACTGTCGGAGGGGCAGTACTGAGGGAGCGCCGCACTGTCGGAGGGGCAGTACTGAGGGAGTGCCGCACTGTCGGAGGGGCAGTACTGAGGGAACGCCGCACTGTCGGAGGGGCAGTACTGAGGGAGCGCCGCACTGTCGGAGGGGCAGTACTGAGGGAGCGCCGCACTGTCGGAGGGGCAGTACTGAGGGAGCGCCGCACTGTCGGAGGGGCAGTACTGAGGGAGCGCCGCACTGTCGGAGGGGCAGTACTGAGGGAGCGCCGCACTGTCGGAGGGGCAGTACTGAGGGAGCGCCGCACTGTCGGAGGGGCAGTACTGAGGGAGCGCCGCACTGTCGGAGGGGCAGTACTGAGGGAACCCTGCACTGTCGGAGGGGCAGTACTGAGGGAGCGCCGCACTGTCGGAGGGGCAGTACTGAGGGAGCGCCACACTGTCGGAGGGGCAGTACTGAGGGAGCGCCGTACTGTCGGAGGGGCAGTACTGAGGGAGTGCTGCACTGTCGGAGGGGCAGTACTGAGGGAGCGCCGCACTGTCGGAGGGGCAGTACAGAGGGAGCGCCAAACTGTCGGAGGGGCAGTACTGAGGGAGCGCCGTACTGTCGGAGGGGCAGTACTGAGGGAACACTGCACTGTCGGAGGGGCAGTACTGAGGGAGCGCCGCACTGTCGGAGGGGCAGTACTGAGGGAGCGCCGCACTGTCGGAGGGGCAGTACTGAGGGAGCGCCGCACTGTCGGAGGGGCAGTACTGAGGGAGCGCCGCACTGTCGGAGGGGCTGTTTTTCGGATGAGATGTTAAACCGAGGCCCCATCGGCCCTCTCAGGTGGATATAAAAGATCCCACGGCACAAGACTGGTGACCTGGCCAATATTTATTCCTCAACCAACATTGGTATCTGGTCATTATCTGTTTGTGGAACCTACCTGTGTGCAAATTGCCTGCCGCGTTTCCATGCAATCCAACAATGACTACACTCCAAATGTACTCAAGTTGTAAAACGTCTGAAGTGCAGTATAAAATGCATCCTTTCTTACTCTATGATGGGCCCTTCAAGGCCAGGGATAGTTCGGGCAGCCCTTAACTTCCAACGGTAGGGCTTATAATCTAGCATGCTTGTAAGGTTTTACTGAAAAGGAAGCTTATAAAAAAGGATGCAACCTCCATCATATGGGTAAACGCTTTTTATTTGAAATCTTTTCCCAGAACAGCTCAATTTAGCTGCAGACAGCTGGCTTACTGAAAGGTCTGTTTCCAGTTACTGAGATGGTAAATCAATGTTCACTGGCATGCCCAGTTCCCAGCCGCTCCATTCACAAAAGGGAGCCCGTACCCGATAATAAAAAGCCAACGGCAGAATGTGTCGGTGGATACAGTGCCCTGTCCATGAAGCATTTCTACACACGGCTGGATTGTACTGCATGGCCATTGAGTAAAGGAACGCACATCATCGCGGGAGCATTGCTTTGGGTGATTCAAGTAATGAGACAATGTCCAGTGAGAGAGGCTGGAAAGGCTATAACATATGTGGTAGTCTGGTACAGACCTGCTTACTGTGAAATGGATGCCCCAAGGCGGCATTTAACCAGGCTCCATACAAAAGGTTGCATTTAAGCTCAAAATTCAGGGTAAATTGTGGGTATGGATAAAACATAATTGTCCATAGTACTGAAAAGAGCAATTCATTTTTAAAGGCATACCGTTGGGGGGGGGGGGCGCAGTGGCTGCCCCAGGGGTCAGGTTGGGACCACTGCTATTTATAATTGCAGTGGCTTGCATACAAAACCTCAAAACACTGATATAGCACTTTCAATGTAGCAAAAAGTCCCAAAATGCTTCTCAGGAGCGTAATCAGACACAATTTCATACGGAGCCACATAAGGAGATATTAGGGCAGGTTAGGATACGTTTTAAGGAGTATCTTCAAGGAGGAAAGAGAGGTAGAGAGGCGGGAAGGTTTAGGCAGGGAGTTCCAGAGCTTGGGGCCCAGGCAACTGAAGGCACGGCCACCAATGGTGGAGCGATTATAATCAGGAGATGCGCAGAAGGCCAGAATTGGAGGAAGACAGAGATCTGGGATGGAGCGTGGGGCAGAAGGAGGTTACAGAGATTGGGAGGGGCGAGCCCATGGAGGGGAGGAAAGAACAAAAGGGAAGGTCATGATAGGATGGAAGCCAGGAGATATTAATTGCCAAAAAGGTTGAGAAGGTGCAAAGGCATCACACCATCACCCTCGTCTTGCACCATCATTGCTTCCATCATTTAATCTCTCCTACCTTCAATCCCGATCACTGACCTTCTCTTTTATTCCCCCCACTCCTTCCCTGCCTCTGAACCTGGTTAACATCTGTTATATCGCTAACTTTTTCCAAGTTCTGATATAATGTCATCGACCTGAACCGTTAACGGTTTCTCTCTCCACAGACGCTGCCTGACCTGCTGAGTGTTTCCAGCATCCGCAGGATTTTGTTTCTGTAATAGTTTATTTTAATCCTTTGTCCCAAGCACAGACCCGCTCCGTGTTAGCTTCTTGGTAAACAAAAATATAAAATGGGTTCTTGGTAGCTCAGAAGAGGCGAAAGGTAATGAAGGCAAAGGAAGGCAACAAAAGCATTGTGGGTTGCACTTGGCCAAGCCAAACCTGCACATGTTCTTCCTCAGTGGCTATCTGAAAGGCAGCCCCAACAACACAGACTTACAACTGCATCGTGTTGGGGAAGGAACACAGAAACAGTCACATGGGACATACAAGTTGGACAAGTACTTCCCATTCAAACCACACCCAGCAAGGTTTATATTGGCTGGCGTGATTACTGACTTCCCATAGACAACCGCATCATTGCACATTGCTCAGGTTATAAACCTGGTCAAGTGTTTCGAAAGCCATTCTTTCCAGTTAATGATATCCCTTCAATTAAGGAAGGAAGGAAAAACAGCTAAAGGGACATGCAGTTAATTTGACCGGAATGGGGGGGGGATGGGCTTCAGTGTGCCGATGATCTTGGCACAGAGCCACACCGAGCGGGAAGGTCCAACCTTCGACATGTTCGCCCGCCCCTCCCAGTCAGGGCAGCAGGAACGATCTAACTCATGTACCGGCCTTAGCACCGGGGTAGGGGAGGAGGAACCAGTGTTCCTGTTCACTATCCAGCAATCTCTGCTGGAAATCCGTATGGATGGAAATATAAAACTGGAGCTTAGGATAAAGACTTGTGTATTTCTACCTTGTCAAGGCTGACTGAGAATTTGTTCCTGGGATATGGGCGTCGCTGGCAAGGCCAGCATTTATTGCCTATCCCTAATTGTCCTGAACCGCAGCTCAGATTGCTGTGGGTCTGGAGTCACATATAGGCCAGACCGGGTAAGGGCAGCAGATCTCCTTCCCTAAAGGACATTAGTGAACCCGATGGGTTTTTACGACAATCCGGTAGTTTGATGGTCACCATTACTGTCATTAGCTGTTTATTCCAGATTTATGTAATTAACTGAATTGAAATTCCCCGGATGCTGTGTTGGGATTTGAACTCATGTCTCGGGATCATTAGCCCAGGGTCTGGATGACTGGCCCCATAACATAACCACCATGCTACCGTACCCTACCATCAAAATGCATACACCTTTCCCTTGGTTATGCAAAGTGGGTCTCTCGATTGCAGCTGGTACCATTAAAAGTTGGTCTCAACACTTCCCATGGTAGCTACAGATCTATCGGGGTGGATTTTCTGTCCCCCACCCCCCGGCCCATGTTTGTGCGCTATTGCACTGCAGCCAACCGCAAGCATTGCCGCCGTCAGCTCATTTGCATGGCCTGGCCTTCGCCCAGGCACAGTGCCTAGAACCAGGGGGCAAACTCTGCCACTGCTCCAGGGTCCTGCCGCGAGGTTCCTGCCAGCTTCAGAATCTCCAGGCTGCTGCCAAAAGGTCTCCCTCTCAGCAGCTCCTCCCTCCTTGCCCAGTGCAAGGGCCAGCTTGTCTTTGTGCAGTGCGAGCAGGCACCAGGCAGGCCCTTTGTACATCCAACACCCTGAATGGACTCGGCATCACCTCAACCCTCTCTGGGTGGGCATCCTTCGCAGAATCCAAGGAACTGCTGCGAGATCCACTCCTCCATCATTTAGCTGTCTCACCATCAGGTGAGAGTTTGCACTCTGCACTGCCCCAGTACTTGCTCTGTCACACGCCCCTGCTCTAATTTCCTCTGTCTGATGCCCGAGAGCCAAGCGCTCATGGGGCACAACGTGGAGAGCAACTCGCTGCACAAAGCTGGATTCACATCTTGACAATAACCCCCTCCCTGGATTATTGGTGACTTGCGCACGATACTTCTCCCTCCATTGCTGAAGGCATCACCTGTCCCTCTCGTACACACTCCACAGGCTCAGACAAACGCTGTGGTAATGTGTGGGAGTGACATTCTGTACATGTGCAAATGGCAGGAAGCTATCCTGACAAAAACATGAAGCATAGCTACAACTCAGCTACGATTGTTGAACAGCATCTGCTTACCTGGGAACTGCCACAAGCAATCTGTAGTATTCATCAACTGGCTCCAGTCACCACAAGCCAAGGCATCAGGAGAAATACATTATATATATATATATATATTATAAAAGAAGAACTGGGAGAGTTTCCAATTCAGCATCACAGTTTGGACACCGGGGAAGCTGGCTGTATGCCAAACATAAAGTTGCTGAGGCTGAAACAGGCAGTGTGGGTGTGCTTTGCATGGGTCGCAACAGTTTTACGCTCGACTTGGAGCCAACTGCAGACGCCTGGCGTATGGGGAGCGTGGGGGGAACGCGGGGGGAGCGTGGGAACGCGGGGGGAGCGTGGGAACGCGGGGGGAGAGGGGGAACGCGGGGGGAGAGGGGGAACGCGGGGGGAGAGGGGGAACGCGGGGGGAGAAGGGGAGAAGGGGAACGCGGGGGGAGAGGGGGAACGCGGGGGGAGAGGGGGAACGCGGGGGAGAGGGGGAACGCGGGGGGAGAGGGGGAACGCGGGGGGAGAGGGGGAACGCGGGGGGAGAGGGGGAACGCGGGGGGAGAGGGGGAACGCGGGGGGAGAGGGGGAACGCGGGGGGAGAGGGGGAACGCGGGGGGAGAGGGGGAACGCGGGGGGAGAGGGGGAACGCGGGGGGAGAAGGGGAGAAGGGGAACGCGGGGGGAGAGGGGGAACGCGGGGGGAGAGGGGGAACGCGGGGGGAGAGGGGGAACGCGGGGGGAGAGGGGGAACGCGGGGGGAGAGGGGGAACGCGGGGGACCTGGAAGCCCCGATTGAGCTTAGATCCCCCAGGCGGGCGAAGGCTCGCAATACAGGCATCACCTTTCCTTTCAATCTGCTCGGGGGAGATGCGGGACACCAGCTGGCCAGTTACACGAACTTTGTGCTCCAAGATCAAAGGACGGTTACACTGCTTCACAAGTTATTGATGTGCATTGTTTACCCGTTGCGGATTTGCCGTGGGGTACTGTGCTGGCAGGAGTTGAGGGGGGGGGGGGTGGGGTGGGGGGGAGGAGAGTGGGGCATGGAGCCTATCACACGGTGCGGGGGGGGAGAGTGGGGCAGGGAGCCTATCACACGGTGCGGGGGGAGAGTGGGGCAGGGAGCCTATCTCACGGCGCGGGGGAAGAGTGGGGCAGGGAGCCTATCACACGGTGCGGGGGGGGGGAGAGTGGGGCAGGGAGCCTATCACACGGTGCGGGGGGAGAGTGGGGCAGGGAGCCTATCACACGGCGCGGGGGGAGAGTGGGGCAGGGAGCCTATCACACGGTGCGGGGGGAGAGTGGGGCAGGGAGCCTATCACACGGTGCGGGGGGAGAGTGGGGCAGGGAGCCTATCACACGGTGCGGGGGGAGAGTGGGGCAGGGAGCCTATCACACGGCGCGGGGGGAGAGTGGGGCAGGGAGCCTATCACACGGTGTGGGGGGAGAGTGGGGCAGGGAGCCTATCACACGGTGCGGGGGGAGAGTGGGGCAGGGAGCCTATCACACGGTGCGGGGGGAGAGTGGGGCAGGGAGCCTATCACACGGTGAGGGGGGAGAGTGGGGCAGGGAGCCTATCACACGGTGCGGGGGGAGAGTGGGGCAGGGAGCCTATCACACGGCGCGGGGGGAGAGTGGGGCAGGGAGCCTATCACACGGTGTGGGGGGAGAGTGGGGCAGGGAGCCTATCACACGGTGCGGGGGGAGAGTGGGGCAGGGAGCCTATCACACGGTGAGGGGGGAGAGTGGGGCAGGGAGCCTATCACATGGTGCGGGGGGAGTGGGGCAGGGAGCCTATCACACGGTGCAGGGGGAGAGTGGGGCAGGGAGCCTATCACACGGTGCGGGGGGAGTGGGGCAGGGAGCCTATCACAGGGTGCGGGGGGAGTGGGGCAGGGAGCCTATCACACGGTGCGGGGGGAGTGGGGCAGGGAGCCTATCACACGGTGCGGGGGGAGTGGGGCAGGGAGCCGGATAGTTAACCTCACTGAAAGACACTGGCTGAATTCTCGCACCTTTAGATTTTAGTATATTTTTAGCGCCATTTTAAAAATGAAATAATTCTCAAATAAATCTTATCAATGTGGATACTGAATGAGCGAGCTGTGATTGTGAATGGGGAACTCACTGCAGCATAATCACAGGCACAGGCCATTGGTGGTGCTTTTATTTGTCTGGGATGTGCGTGCCGCTGACAAGGCCGGCATTTATTGCCCGCCCCTAATTGCCCCTTGAGAAGGTGGTGGTGAGCCGCCTTCTTGAACCGCTGCAGTCCGTGTGAAGGTGCTCCCACAGTGCTGTTAGGGAGGGAGTTCCAGGATTGTGACCCAGCGACGATGAAGGAATGGTGATTATTTCCAAGTCAGGATGGTGTGTGACTGGGAGGGGAACGTGGAGGTGGTGGTGTTCCCATGCGCCTGCTGCCCTTGTCCTTCTCGGTGGTAGAGGTCGCGGGTTTGGGAGGTGCTGCCGAAGAAGCCTTGGCGAGTTGCTGCAGTGCATCTTGTAGATGGTACACACTGCAGCCACGGTGCGCTGGTGGTGGAGGGGGTGAATGTTTAAGGTGGTGGATGGGGGGCCAATCAAGCGGGCTGCTTTGTCCTGGATGGTCAAAGCAGTTTCCGCCCATTAAAACGAAGAGACATAAAATGACAAGCTGTGTGCTGGTGATGCACTCCCCGCGGAGCGACAATTCCCCCGGGGAGTCAGTGCCCACGGAGCGACAATTCCCCCGGGGAGTCAGTGCCCATGGAGCGACAATTCCCCCGGGGAGTCAGTGCCCATGGAGCGACAATTCCCCCGGGGAGTCAGTGCCCACGGAGCGACAATTCCCCCGGGGAGTCAGTGCCCGCGGAGCGACAATTCCCCCGGGGAGTCAGTGCCCACGGAGCGACAATTCCCCCGGGGAGTCAGTGCCCACGGAGCGACAATTCCCCCGGGGAGTCAGTGCCCATGGAGCGACAATTCCCCCGGGAGTTAGTGCCCACGGAGCGACAATTCCCCCGGGGAGTCAGTGCCCATGGAGCGACAATTCCCCCGGGAGTTAGTGCCCACGGAGCGACAATTCCCCCGGGGAGTCAGTGCCCACGGAGCGACAATTCCCCCGGGGAGTCAGTGCCCGCGGAGCGACAATTCCCCCGGGGAGTCAGTGCCCACGGAGCGACAATTCCCCCGGGGAGTCAGTGCCCACGGAGCGACAATTCCCCCGGGGAGTCAGTGCCCACGGAGCGACAATTCCCCCGGGGAGTCAGTGCCCACGGAGCGACAATTCCCCCGGGGAGTCAGTGCCCATGGAGCGACAATTCCCCCGGGGAGTCAGTGCCCGCGGAGCGACAATTCCCCCGGGGAGTCAGTGCCCACGGAGCGACAATTCCCCCGGGAGTTAGTGCCCACGGAGCGACAATTCCCCCGGGGAGTCAGTGCCCGCGGAGCGACAATTCCCCCGGGGAGTCAGTACCCGACTGGGAATCCCCGCCCACGGAGCGACAATTCCCGGGACTGCCTGCGGCTTCAAATAGATAGATTTACAGATCCCAGTAAAGGACCAGGCTAGATATCAGCTGTAGGAATACATTTACAGAATTCTTAAAATATTGTAGTTGTTGCAAAAAGTCAATTTTAAAGAAATATTTAAAAAATAAATCTAAATAATAAAGTGCAGAGCGATTTACCCGGGTGATACTGGAACTGGAGTACAAAGCTCTCTGGAAACGGGAAGGCGAGCTATGACCTGAGAGGGGTTGTTACAATTATGACGGGGTTTGATGAGGTAGACAAAGAGAAGAGTTTTATACTTGTGGGGAAAGTTCAGAACTCTGGGACATCAATATAAGATAGTCACTAATAAATCCAATGGGGAATTCAGGAGAAACACTTTACCCAGAGAGGGGTGAGAATGTGGAACTCGCTGCCACAGGGAGGGGTTGAGGTGAATAGTATCGATGCATTTAGGGGGAAGCTGGATAAACACATGAGGGAGAAAGGAAGAGAAGGATATGGTGATGGGGGGAGATGGAGAGGGGTGGGAGGGGGCTGGTGTGCACGGAGCGGTGGGGCAAATGGCCCGTTCTGTGCTGACCAATTTATTGCAATATGTAATCTGCATTTTCAGTTAGGGCTACTCAAAGCGATGTACATTTTGGAAGAAATGCAAGTAATGTCAATGTGCAAAAAGCAGCACATTTGAGGCCCCTTTCCAAACCCTTGCCCCTTTGCACACCACTTGAATGCTGAGCACAGACAGCAGGGAGCTGGGGTACGCGGGTAGCTTACAGCGCCACAGTACAGTGTGTTAGAGCGCAACGCAACACAGACCGCAGGAAGCAACACTTACCGTACTGAGGGGGCTCGGGGCTGCTGTGCATCCCTGCTACAACTGCAACCATTGGAGGGAAAAGTGGGGGCTCTAAACCATCCAAGGACAGACGCACAGACAGGGGAGGGGGAGGGGCACGGACGGGGGAGGGGGAGGGAGTGGGAGGGGCACGGATGGAGGGGATAGGGAGTGGGGGTTCACGGACGGAGAGGGAAGGGAGGGGGAGGGGCACGGACAGAGAGGGAAGGGAGGGGGAGGGGCACGGACAGAGAGGGGAGGGAAGGGGAGGGGCACGGACAGAGGGGAGGGAAGGGGAGGGGCACGGACAGAGGGGAGGGAGGGGGAGGGGCACGGACAGAGGGGAGGGAGGGGGAGGGGCACGGACGGAGGGGAGGGAAGGGGAGGGGCACGGACGGAGGGGAGGGAGGGGGAGGGGCACGGACAGAGGGGAGGGAGGGGGGAGGGGCACGGACGGAGGGGATAGGGAGTGGGAGGGTCACGGACGGAGTGGGGAGGGAGTGGGAGGGTCACGGACGGAGGGGAGGGAGGGGGAGGGGCACGGACAGAGGGGAGGGAGGGGGGAGAGTCACGGACGGAGGGGATAGGGAATGGGAGGGTCACGGACGGAGGGGGGAGGGAGTGGGAGGGGCAGCGACATTAACAAACGGGTGAACAGGAGGAAAATAGGACGAGAGAGGTGCAGACAAACAGCGAACAGAAACAAGACAGAGAATATGAACAGATTCAAAACGGAAAGATGGGAGAGGGGGAAAAAGAGAAAAGAAAGTAAGTAATGGCAGATAAAATACAAAATGGATAAAAATACTCAAAACGCATGAACAGAAATTAAAATCTATCCCATTTACAATTAACTTCCTTTTAGCTCCTGTAAATAGTTCAACATTTTTACTTCAAAACGCAATCCTTAAATAACTGCGGGAAATTATTTTTTGCAGCAACCTCTCCCAAACATTGCCAACCCGGGGGGAGGATGTGTGAGAACGCTCGGACATTTTAAACACAGCCCGTGAATAGGTAGTGACGATAATAAACGTACGCATCCATCCCAGACAGTCAATCCCAAGACACAGAGGTCTATCCTTGCTCCCCTCAAGTAGTTACACTTCCTCACCCATTCCTTCTCCTTCAAACAGGGCCCGAACCAGAAGTGAACAACCCACCACTGATTCTGAAGCTAAAAGTGGAAGACCGAGCTGTCCTGGCATTACTGGTGTGAGCAGACGTCTTGATGCTGATGGAATGTCTCCAAATACAACTGCACTCGCAAAATTTCTGCAATACCAAAACGTCAACACCAAGAAATTGGGCAACAGCCCTACCCCGCTACTGCACACAGCGAACAGAAAGGTGCTGCTCACCAATCCCACAAACTCCAAAGGCAGCTTTGAAACTCCAGAAACTGATTGTTGTTCAAACAAATGTATATAATCGGGGGTTTCCAACATCTTGCTGGAGGTTTCATCACATGATCCTGTACCTCACACTAATAGCCTTTTTCCTGCCTCCAATATTTTGAGAACGAAACGAAGGTCTTCCAAGAAAAGGAACATAAGAACCAGGTTATTTTTATTGTGATTTTTCTCCAGGATTGCCCACAGCCGTGTGTCCAGGAGATCGATCTGAATCCCTGGAGATATCAGGACAATGCTGGAGGATTGGCAACATTCCCTCGAAGCTGAGTCCCGCGCAGTGTGTGTGTGTGTGTGTGTGGGGGGTCCCGCGCAGTGTAAGGGGGTCCCGCGCAGTGCGTGTGTGTGTGTGTGTGTGTGTGTGTGTGGGGTCCCGCGCAGTGTAAGGGGGTCCCGCGCAGTGTAAGGGGGTCCCGCGCAATATGAGAGGGGTCCCGGCGCAATGTGTGTGTGTGGGGTCCCACGCAGTGTAAGGGGGTCCCGCGCAGTATGAGAGGGGTCCCGGTGCAGTGCGTGCGTGTATGGGTTCCCTGCAGTGTGCGTGTGTGTGGGGTCCCGCGCAGTGTGTGTGTGGGGTCCCGCGCAGTGTGTGTGTGGGGTCCCGCGCAGTGTAAGGGGGTCCCGGCGCAATGTGCGTGTGTGGGGTCCCGCGCAGTGTAAGGGGGTCCCGCGCAGTAGGAGAAGGGTCCCGGCGCAATGTGTGTGTGTGGGGTCCCGCACAGTGTGTGTGTGAGGGGGGGTCCTGCGCAGTGTGAGAGGGTCCCGCACAGGGCGCTGAGCGACTTTCGCGTAGTAAAAATCATACATGCACAAAATGGGAAAGAATTAGAGGAAGCTTTGATTGACATCACCAACATATAAAGAGATCAGACTATCTGTCTGCAAGTACAACAGGATCAAATCGCCCTCTGTGATTTGACATGTACAATCTAGTCCCTTATTATCTAAACACTCATGTTCTTGTTTCAGTTGAAGGAAAGTCCAATTCTGCTGTCGAATGAGCGGGCTAACCTTTCCTGCACCTCACTGGCTGAGGTCTGGTCTGTAGTAAAACAGGTCCCTCACATCACGGATTTACAACCTTTCCTTTCCTGTTATAACCTGCACTTGCTTTAAGTCCTTTATTCTTCTAACACATCCAATTGCTAAACTTTCTGTTCGACAAGAATGGATAAACAACTACAAATCTGAGTGGGTCATCAGTATTTTAATCGCAGGAAGACAGAGTCACAACATGCCAGATAAAACCCAACTATCTGGATTTCAGCAGCAGCTGGTCAACATGTTGAAGCAAACCAATTTTTTGTTCAATTTTTAAAAATCGCTCCCAGTTCCTACCCTACCCAGACAGAACAGCTGGGCTCCTTCCGAGCTTAACTTCCTGCCACTCACGGTGCCACTAAAACTGTCGCTAAAGCCAACGTTCCGGTTACTGTAAAGCTCTCCCCTCCCCTCCCCGCCCCCCTGAACCCAAGGTTAAAATTCCATCCTTGTTTACACAAATCTCTCCATGGCCTCACCCCTCCCTACCTCTGTAACCTCCTCTAGCCCCATAACCCCTCAGATCTCTGCGCTCCTCCAATTCTGGCCGTGTGTATCCCCGATTTCCATTGCTACCATCGGTGGCCATGCCTTCAGCTGCCTGGGCCCCAAGCTCTGGAATTCCCTGCCCAAACCCCTCTCGCCGCCTTAAAACCGACCTCTGACCCAGCTTTTGGTCACCTGTCCGAGTATGTCATGTGGCTCAGTGTCAAGTTTTGTTTGATAGTTGGTTTACAATGTTAGCGGCACTGTACAAATACAAGTTGTTGTTGTAGACCTTTCATTGTCGCAGTTTGCAGCAAGTCAGAGGCTCGCTAACCACAACAACCATCACATAGTACTACACAGGGAGCAGAACCATCATGTGGGTTATAGTATTACACAGGGAGCAGCCTGTTCAAACCTGAACTATGCAAGCTGAAAGTCAACTTGCGAACCAAGCCAAGATGCTCCAGGTAGATTGTTGTGGTGGGAATGAAGTGTAAATGCTGAGGCCCAGGAAACGCAGGGCCGGTTTGCCTGAGGTGTTGCAGTGTGCGAGGTCATTGTGCGGGTGTGTGGCATAGTCCTTGTAGCCTTGAAGTATTTGTTCATTGCCCCCCCGCCCCTGTGAATTGGGACACGCTCAGAGTGCACAGGCAGAGGGAGGGGGGCTCACGCCCAACTGTTGGAGAGGGTACCACAAGGCTGGAGCTCAGTGCATTGAAGAGAGGCTGCAGGCAGTGGGGGGGCCCATGGAAGGCCCAGTTAGTCCCATTTACAGGGGGCTAGAGAGAGGTTATATTGGGGGAGGTGCAGAGAGGAGTTATCATCTTTCAGTCTGAAGGCAGCGTTCTGGGCTGTCTGGGGGAAGCTGGCATGAGGTGCGGACAGCTCCACGTCAGGTTGACCCGGTGTGAAGGTGAGTGTGCGCTGCTCAAACCTGCTTCCCACGAGGTGCAGGCCACAGCCCCACACACATTCCCACCTCAACCAGCGGCTGACAATCATCCAAACAATCATCGGGCAGCACATGGTCACGCATGGCACACGTTGGGAGGACCAGCTCCCAGAAAACCTCCCCACAATGTGGCTCATGTCAGAAACTGTGGGGTGATATAAAACAGGCACCTGCTCGCTCATGGCGGGGGGGGGGGGGGGGGGGGAGGGGGGGGGGAAAGAGGGAGGGCGGGAGAATGACGGGAGGGTGAATGGGGAATGGGGCGCAATGTCAGGGATCTTGAAGCGTGCTGCACTCCAGTGACATGAGTGCAGGATGAGAGAGTCAGCAGGAGCAGGAAATGGCGAGGAACTGGCAGTGGCCTCAAATAAAGCCCCATGCCACCTGGAATTACATTGCTCTGGAGACAGAGTAGCCTATTGGAGACCAACCTGGATCTCACATTCGAAAACACATTATCCAGTCATTGTCACATTGCTGTGTGTGGGAGCTTGCTGTGCGCAAATTGATTGCCGCGTTTCCCACATTACAACAGTGACTACACTCCAAAAGCACTTCATTGGCTGTAATGTGTTTTGGGACATCCTGAGATTGTGAAATACTCTACATAAATGCAAATCTTTCCTCCATTACCCCTAAACGTACACACAGCACTCGTCAATCCCTATCGAAGGAGGCACCTTAATGACATCGCACGGCATGTCCTGGCAAGTCACGTTTGCGGCTGTTCATATCGTTCAATGCCTGCTGCAAGACTGGAGACTGCTGAGCCCAGCACCCGCAGGGTGAGAGCAGCACCCACAGGGTGAGAGCAATACCCACAGGGGTGATCCAGCACCCACAGGGTGAGAGCAGCACCCACAGGATGAGAGCAGCACCCACAGGGTGAACCCAGCACCCACAGGGTGAGAGCAATACCTACAGGGTGAGTCCAGCACCCACAGGGTGAGAGAAGCACCCACAGGGTGAGCCCAGCACCCACAGGGATGATTCAGCACCCGCAGGGTGAGAGCAGCACCCACAGGGTGAGAGCAGCACCCACAGGGATGATCCAGCACCCACAGGGATGATCCAGCAGGAGAGTCAGGAAGTTCCTTTGAAAAAGCATCCTCACCTTCTCATCCATTCAGCAGCAGGATCTGCTTCCTGTATTGTCTGTGCAAGCCAGCTGGAAAGCCTCAAAGTATTGTCACAGTGCCATTTCAGGGCAGCGCGTCTCCCTAAAGTTCCTACACATCCTGTGTAGCAGCAGCAAATTTCCTCTTAAATGTAATAAATTAAATCTTATGGTTTTCAAAAGAGAAGGAAAGACATTTGCAGGGCTACGGGAAAAGGGGGGTGGATGATGGGGGGATTGGCTGAGGTGCCCTTGCAGAGAGCCGGCACGGACTCGATGGGCCGAATGGCCTCTTTCTGTGCTGTAACTATTCTATGAAATGTACAGGTTCACAGGGCGGGTAATAATTGGAGCAGGGCCTGTACACATCATTCAGACCATGTTTTCCAAGTTTGATATTTTGTCCTTATTTTACACTTCCATTAGAGATTCTTATGTTTAGAACGGAAACTGCCAGTCAACGAGTCACGCTGTAATTATAGCTTCCTGACAGTGGTGGTGCTGTAGAGCAGTGTCACTACATCCCAACAACCTTTCAGTGGGTTGTTTTATTGTGGAATATTGTCAGTGTCGACGTTACACTTCGTGACAAATACAAAATAATCTTAAAAAGAGAAAACGAGCTGTTGGAACTGAAACCGTCAAGCTTTTCCCATTCGGCACAGTTCAGTCACCAAGCAATTAAACCCCGATGCTTTGGTTACTTCAGTATACCTCGTGGCCTTAAGTCTCCGCTCCAGCTGAGCAGCAGAATAATACATCATCTGTCACACGGCACAGAAACCTGCCCCTGCAGCCGTGAACCATCCAACACCCCACAGCAAAGTCATGGCAGATTCAATGCTGTCAGGATAACCTGCGGAACATTGCGTGTAATTTTAAGTTAGCAACGTTCCCAATTCAGCTGCTTTTACTTTGAGGGGATAATATTGGATAAGCAACACAGAACAGGAAGTGTCTACCTCGTTTGACTGCTGACTTTGAAACTTTCTATCGCATCAGACGACCTCACCAAAGGGACTTCTGATTTTTGGATCTTGCTTTTCGCTCAAAATAAAAATCAGATGAAATGAGCTGTGACCAAATAAGTGCTTCTTTGTGCAGAAAAAAAAGAGTTTTTGTAATCTGAAAATTCCAGGTATAATCGGAAGGAATAAATACAATACTTTTAAGTAATGAAGAGCTACAACTCCCGCCACAAAGCATCAAACTAACAAGCACACCACGCCCAGCATCACAGGCCAGCCGTCAGTACCTGACACAGGCAACAGCTCTGGGTTAATGCTGCTCCTCACTGGCTCAGCCCTGGCACACCGGGGACATTCTTCCTGTGAGTCAGAAGGTTCAGGTCCCACTCCAGAGACTGGAGTATAAAATCCAGGCTGACACTTCAGTTCAGTACTGAGGGAGTGCTGCACTGTCAGAAGTGCCGTCTTTCAGATGAGACGTAAAAGATTCTGTGGGACTATTCGAAGTGCAGGGAAATTATCCCCGGTGTCCTCGCCAATATTGTTCCCCTCAACACCTGAAGCAGATTATCTGGTCATTTATTTCATTGCTGTTTGTGGGACCTTGCTGTGCACCAATTGGCTGCTGCGTTTCGTACATTGTAGGGATGTAGGGATATGGGGAAAGAGTTGGGGGGGGGGGGGGGGGACTACTAACTGGATCGCTCTTCCAAAGCGCCGGCACAGATTCGATGGGCCGAACGGCCTCCTTCTGTGCTGTACTGTTCTATGATTACAACAGTGACCACACTTCAGAATTGGCTGTGAAGTTCTGAGACGTTCTGGGATCGTGAAAGGCACTAGATAGATGCAAGTCTTTCTTTCTTTGGAGATATATGTTCACTGAGCAAGGAAAGTGGCTATGTACATCACACGGCAACATGCCAACACCAACTATTTCCTGCTTGTGTCAAAATTACATCATTCTGGAATTTACCTTTCAGGAAGTTACTGTTTGATTTATTTTACATTAACATAATCAAAACCTGAAGCATGCGAGAGTCCTGGGAGCTCTGAATGCCCTCAATTCTTAGTGACCAGGCACAGAGTATTCCATCCAGTCTCTCTCCATTAGATTCAAGTGTTACAGATTCGGGTTAACCGAGGGATTTCTCAACATCGGGGGGTGGGGGGAAACGGTGTTGAGAGTCAGGCGGGGGTCCTGTGGCGTATAAACACCGGCATGGCCAGTTTGTTCGCTGTGTGGAGAGTCCATGACGATCAGATGAGAAATTGAAGATTATGAAAGCAGTATGCTGTGAATACGTAGCCGCCCAGTGTAACAGGACAAGGGGACCCAGGCAACAGCCTGGTCAGTGCACCTTGGTGTTGAAGAAGCTTCAAATGGTACTGCAGGATATTCCCAAAATAGACCTATTCCTGCAGTGAACCCAAGACAAGAAGAATCCACCAGTGTAAATAAATGCAACCAAATTACAGCCAAGTTAGTTTGTGTATTTGTTTTGAGTCAAACACTTCTATATAGCAATGTAGTTTAACAGGGTTCATATAAATTAGGCATTGAAGGAGATGCCTACTATGTCTGGTTTGCCAGCTCAGAACTAATATTCTCTTAAGATACTCTTAATTACAGCAACGAGGCTTTCCGTTTTAAATATTCCAGTACCTGGGTCAAGTGACAGTTTCGCTTTCCAGAGATAAAATGCATAATTTCCTAAAAATTCAACCTTCCTCCTCGACCCTCCCCTGGTCCCTCCTCCTCTCACCCCTCCCTCACACCCCTCCCCTCACTCCGGGGAACAGGGTCAGTTATTACGCAGTAACTCCTCATTGCTCTGCCGGTGCCACTCAGCATTCCAGCCGATATCCTTAGACTCAAAGTCTGACTCCCCCAAGGACCAATCTCTCGGCAATTTACACTGCCAGTCAGTCCTGTTATCAGTCAGTCACACAACCATCCGCACTCTGCCCAGAGGAGCCACTTCACTTTGATTTACTGATAAAAGGACAGCTGGGATTTGCTGTTTATACAGTTATTATCATGTTGCTCAACATGTGTGTCGTCAAAAGTACTGAGGGTGTGCAGAAGTTGTGCGGCATTTATTCCCCATAGCTGGAGGAAAGCTGTTCAGTTTAACTTTGTTCACCATCGGTCTTGACCCAGGGATTCCCAAGACTCAGTGGGGATGTTACATTTTTTCAAGGAAGCTTTGAGGGTGTCCTTGAAATGTTTTCTCTGCCCTCCTGGGGCTCGCCGGCCGTGACGTAGCTCGGAGTAGAGCGCTTGTTTCTGGAGTCTAGTATTGGGCATGCGGACAATATGGCCCATCCACCGAAGTTGATTGAGTGTGGTCAATGCTTCGATGCTGGGGATGTTGGTCTGAGAGGGAACACTGATGTTGGTGCGCCTATTCAGCCAATGGATTTGCAGGATTTTGCAGAGGCAGCTTTGATGGTACTTCTCCAGTGCTTTGAGGTGTCTACTGTACATAGTCCATGTCTCTGAAGCATATCGGAGGGCGAGTATCACTACTGCTCTGTAGATCATGAGCTTGGTGCCGGATTTGATATCCTGGTCTTCGAAATATCTTTTCCTCAGGCATCCGAAGGCTGCACTGGCACACTGAAGGCGGTGTTGGACTTCGTCATCGATGTCTGCCCTTGATGATAGTAGGCTGCCAAGGTATGGGAAGTGGTCCACATTGTCCAAGGTCTCGTCATGGATCTTGATAATCGGGGAGCAATACTGTGTGGCAGGGGCAGGTTGAAAGAGAACCTTTGTCTTACTGATGTTTAATGTAAGGCCCAGACTCTCATACTCTTCAGTGAAGGTGTCAACGATGGTTTGGAATTCGGCCTCCGATTGTGCACTAACGCCAGCGTCATCTGCATATTGTAATTCAATGACAAGAGGGTGGAACAACTTGGATCTGGACTGGAGGCGCCGGATGTTGAACAATTTCCCGCTTGTCCTGTAGATTAACTCCACTCCAGCGGGGAGCTTGTTAAAGGTGAGATCAAGCATTGCGACGAGGAAGATTGAGAAGAGCGTTGGTGCGATGACAGCCTTGCTTGGGTCTATGGTGGATCCGTTTGTCGGGATCACAGCTTGCATGTCATCGTGAAGGAGGCGGGGGATGGTGACAGAGTTTGAGCCAAATTTGAGAAGGACACCCCATAATCTCTCACGGTTGACAGTGTCGAAGGCCTTTGTGAGGTCAAAGGCGGCCATGTACAGAAGTTGGTGCTGCTCCCTGCATTTCTCTTGGATTTGTCGCACGGTGAAGATCATGTTCGTTGTGCCCCTTAGTGGGCGGAATCCACATTGTGACTCTGGGAGAAGACAATTGAGGAGGATTCTGGCGATGACTTTCCCTGTGGCAGACAGCAGGGAAACTCCTCTGCAATTACCGCAATCGGACTTGTCACTTTTCTTGAAGATGGTCACAATTACAGCGTCTCTGAGATCCCCTCGCATGTTCTCCTCCTTCCAAATAAGAGAAATGCGTTCTTGTATTCGTGCCAATAGTGCTTCTCCGCCATGTTTTAGTGCCTCAGCGGGGATTCCATCTGCTCCTGAGGCCTTGTTGTTCTTCAGTTGTTGGATGGCTTTTCAACCTCATGCCGGGCTGGGGTAGTGCTGAGGTGATGGCGGGTAGCGCTGAGGTGATGGCGGGTAGCATGCTGCGGGATGGAGTCGAGGACACTCACGTCGAAGACAATAGTCTCGGTTAAGGAGATCTTCTAAATGCTCCTTCCAACGGGCACTGACTGCTTCTCTGTCCATGATGAGTACCTCTCCGTTCTCGGCCTACAGTGGTGTAGGGCCTTGGATGATTGGGCCGTAGGTGGTCTTGTCTGCGCTAAAAGATCCTCGCATGTCGTGGTTGTTGGCTAGTTGCTGGATCTCCTGCGCTTTCTCCACCCACCATCTGTTCTTTAGGTCGCGGGTTTTTTGTTGGACCTCGGCCTTCAGATATCTGTAGGTCTCCTTTCTTTCACTTGAGTTGTGGAGTTGTTTCCAATTCAAAAATGCCTTGTGTTTGCAGTTTATTAGCTCCTGGATCTCCTGGTCGTTCTCATCGAACCAGTCTTGGTGTTTCCTGATGGAGTGACCGAGCGTCTCTTCGCAGGTGCTAACTATAGAGGCCTTGAGGGCAGGCCAGGAGCTGTGGACAGTCTATGTCTCTGGTTCACTGGGAGTCATCAGGTTGGCTGTGAGGCGTTGGCTGAATAGGGCTTTTTTGCATGGTCTTTGAGTGTTTCAGCGTTGATTTTTCTGCGGCAGCATTTCTGTTGCCCCCTCTATTTTGAGGCTACGTTGATGGCGATAACAGAACAGATTAGGCGGTGGTCCGTCCAGCAGTCGTCAGCTCCTGTAATGGCGCGGGTGATGCGGACGTTTTTGCCGTGCTTGGAGCGAGGGTGTTGCCAGGAGGTCTCTCTAACAGAACAAGGATTGGTTGCATACCGAGAGCGAAGTCTGGGTCCACTTTACAGGGCACTGGTTATCGAGTGCACACTGAACCAGGTGGGCAGGGGGCAGAACCGTGTTATCATTACAGAAACCTTTAGTACCAGGAAGTCAAAGGTGCATTAATCGGATTCTCACTTGGTCAATTCGCCGGTGGCTCAACCACCCAGCAAGTCGAATCCGGCGACATCAGGCGGCGAGGGACGAGGAAACCGGTAAAAATCACGGCACCAGGGGCTGGGCAGTGAGAATCAGAGGATATACTTCTATACTGAAGACAATACAAGCTAGGTTTATGCAGCCTGTTCTTATTAATAAAACCCTTTTGGCCCTGGTATCATTCTGGTGAACCTGTGCTGCTCCCTCCCCGAGGCCCAAGGTGTGGGCCCAGACTGAACGCCCTGGATTGGAACAAACTGACGCATCATTGCCCATCCTCCTGTATTCTGGGAAGGGCAGCGTGCCTCCTCTTGTACAACCCGCCACAGGACCAGGGGACACGAAGGCCTGTCTGTAAGGCTGAAGACAGCAAAGCCAGTCGTAGCCATAGAAAATATTCCCTTTGTTTTTCCATTTTTGGTTTTAAAAAGATTTAGTTTCTGATACAAACTTAAACTGAGATTTATTTTATCCTCGATCGATGATAGAATTACCAGCTGAGGAAGTCCTGCTCGTACCCTCAGCTCAACACCATAACTCCTGTACAAAAGATGCGGGAATGCAGTCAATGATCTGCAGTATTCCCACTGCTCGAGGGACAGCAGATAATGAACAACATTCCCTTGTAATTCCTCTCCCCTCATTTCTCCAGCATTTCAATCTGTAACTGACCCCAGTAAATCTCACAGATTGGAACAATTCATTTGTCTACATCAGCCTCCTCCTCCCCCACCTAGCCCACAGCCCTCAGAAGATACAGCTCTCTCACCTCCCTCCGACCACAAAACTTCCTTTCCTCATTCCAATGTTCACTGACCTTCTTGTGAACTCCTTCATTGGGAACTGTTCCCCCTCCTGAGCTTCAAAACGGTCACCTCAAAGACCCGTCCTCGACCACTCTCTTTCAACTCCTGGCCCAACTCTCGCCTCCCTTTCCTCTCCAAAGCTCCCCATTCACTCCCCCACCGACAAAAGTCTCCCCTGAAATGCCCTTTTTGACAATGTCTGCAGTCAGCTCCCCGAACCTGCTGCTCAAGGCTCTTCCTCACCTCTGTGGACCCTGCGGCGGCGATGTTAATGGCGCTATATAAATGCAAGCTACTGCATCTGTTCCCCCGCCGAGGGGACTGAATGACGTGAAGGTGGGTTGCAGGATGGGGAAGTACGAAGCGATGAATGAAGCGATACAAGGGGAAGAGTTGTACATATGTTATGTATTAAACCAGTAAACGGCGGAGAGGTTGCATCTGGCCAGGGCCACGTGCTGACCTGCGGGTTAAGCTGCGATAAATCGCGGGGAAAAGACAGACTTTAAAAAAAATATATGACACATTTTATTTTAAGGAAAGCTCGGATGGAGAAAGCTGACCAGGAACACGGTGAGATCAGAGAGTCTAGCAGTACCTATCATCTTCAGTACAATGTAAATATTAATTTCATTGTTATTTCTAGAAAGCATGATTACTTCTGAACAAGATTGTGGCTTGGTACAATGTTTCAGCTGTAAAAAGTTAAACTGAATTATACACCAATATGAATAAAATTAAACAGCGATTGTAACTCATTAACAATTATCCCATGTAGTTATCATCAACACAGCTGCAAGAGTTCACTTCAAAGTCTTCAGGTACAAGACAAGTCAACATGCTCCAAATTTAAAAGGCAACTGATAATATCCTTTTCCTCTTGGTGCAGAGAAATCACATCAAAGGACGAGGCTATTGTCTGAAGGACGTTTCCTTTGATGCATCTCCAAAACAATCCCAAAGCATACCTGCTGCACACTGCTCTGTAATTACACCCTCCACAACGGCAAACAGGGACGTCTCAATCCGTAGCAGCATAAGTATCTACGCACGGTGGGGGGGCAGAGGCTAAGCATAAAAGCTCGCCTAAATCTGGAGGATTGATTAGCCCTCACCATGTACGCAGAAGGCACTTGTCAGCAGTTGCAGTCACATGACGTGAGTCTCGGCCTCTGCCCGACATGACCCAGTGCCCAGTGATTGACGCACTACGTGTATTGCAACAAACACCTGCGATCGAAGCTGCTGCCCCGACTGTTAGTGCTGCTGGGGCTCGGACACTGACTGGCTGCAGCAGGAACTCCAATACTAACACTGAGATAGTGACAACAACTTGCACTTAATGGCATAAAACGGCCCAACGCACATCACAGCACCAATTATCAAACAAAATGTGACCGAGCCACATAGGGAGAAATTAGGGCAGGCTTGGTCAAAGAGGTAGGTTTTAAGGAGCATCTTACAGGAGGAGAGAGGCGGAGAGGTTTGGGGAGGGAGTCCCAGAACTTGGGGCCCAAGCAACAGAAGTCCAGGAGTGGGAAGTGAACCCACAACCTACTGACTCCGAGGCCACAAGCTAAGCCAGACTGAGAGCAGGGGTGGGGGGACGGGGGGAAGAGCAGGGGTGGACGGGGGAAGAGCAGGGGTGGGGGGGGGAAGAGCAGGGGTGGGGGGGGGAAGAGCAGGGGTGGGGGGGGGAAGAGCAGGGGTGGGGGGGGGGGAAGAGCAGGGGTGGGGGGGGGGAAGAGCAGGGGTGGGGGGGGGGAAGAGCAGGGGTGGGGGGGGGGAAGAGCAGGGGTGGGGGGGGGGGGGAAGAGCAGGGGTGGGGGGGGGGGGGGGAAGAGCAGGGGTGGGGGGGGGGGGGGGAAGAGCAGGGGTGGGGGGGGGAAGAGCAGGGGTGGAGGGGGGGAAGAGCAGGGGTGGAGGGGGGGGAAGAGCAGGGGTGGGGGGGGGGGGGAAGAGCAGGGGTGGGGGGGGGGAAGAGCAGGGGTGGGGGGGGGGAAGAGCAGGGGTGGGGGGGAAGAGCAGGGGTGGGGGGGAAGAGCAGGGGTGGGGGGGAAGAGCAGGGGTGGGGGGGGAAGATCAGGGGTTGGGGGGGGAAGATCAGGGGTTGGGGGGGGAGAGCAGGGGTGGGGGGGAAGATCAGGGGTGGGGGGGGAGAGCAGGGGTGGGGGGGGAGAGCAGGGGTGGGGGGGGGAGAGCAGGGGTGGGGGGGGGAGAGCAGGGGTGGGGGAAGAGCAGGGGTGGGGGAAGAGCAGGGGTGGGGGGTGGGGGAAGAGCAGGGGTGGGGGGTGGGGGAAGAGCAGGGGTGGGGGGTGGGGGAAGAGCAGGGTGGGGGGTGGGGGAAGAGCAGGGGTGGGGGGGGGGAAGAGCAGGGGTGGGGGGGGGGGAAGAGCAGGGGTGGGGGGGGGAGAGCAGGGTGGGGGGGGGAAGAGGCAGGGGTGGGGGGGGAAGAGCAGGGGTGGGGGGGGGGGAAGAGCAGGGGTGGGGGGAAGAGCAGGGGTGGGGGGGGGAAGAGCAGGGGTGGGGGGGGGGGAATAGCACGGGTGGGGGGGGTGAGCGGGGGAGGGGGGGGAAGAGAGAGAGAGAGAGAGCAGGAGTGGGGGAGAGAGAGGGGATGGGGGGGAAGAAAGAGGGTGTGGGGGGGGAGAGAGAGGGGATGGGGGGGAAGAAAGAGGGTGTGGGGGGGGGAGAGAGAGGGGATGGGGGGAAGAAAGAGGGTGTGGGGGGGAGAGAGAGGGGGTGGGGGAAGAGCTGGGGGTGGGGGGGTGGAAGAAAGAGGGGGTGGGGTGGAAGAAAGAGGGGTGGGGTGGAAGAAAGAGGGGGTGGGGGGGAAGAGAGAGGGGGTGGGGGGGAAGAGAGAGGGGGTGGGGGGGAAGAGAGAGGGGGTGGGGGGGAAGAGAGAGGGGGTGGGGGGGAAGAGAGAGGGGGTGGGGGGGAAGAGAGAGGGGGTGGGGGGGGAAGAGAGGGGGTGGGGGGGGAAGAGAGAGGGGGTGGGGTGGGGAAGAGAGAGGGGGTGGGGGGGAAGAGAGAGGGGGTGGGGGGGAAGAGAGGGGGGGGTGGGGGGGAAGAGAGGGGGGGGTGGGGGGAAGAGAGGGGGGGGTGGGGGGGAAGAGAGAGGGGGTGGGGGGAAGAGAGAGGGGGTGGGGGGAAGAGAGAGGGGGTGGGGAAGAGAGAGGGGTTGGGGGGAAGAGAGAGGGGTGGGGGGAAGAGAGAGGGGGTGGGGGGGGAAGAGAGAGGGGGTGGGGGGGAAGAGAGAGGGGGTGGGGGGGGGAAGAGAGAGGGGGGTGGGGGGGAAGAGAGAGGGG